>NC_061853.1:33891964-33914464 GCF_019202785.1 Penaeus chinensis
AATGGCAACTGGCCTGTAGATCTCCGCCAGCATTTAATTACACCACTGACCCCACCTAAATAGGTATGAATATTCCCTAGCAGATATTTCTGCATGGAAAGAAACTTTCCTCTGGGCAAAGACTTGTCTGTTTCCAAATGCTTAACAGTTTCACTTGTTTTTGATAGAATGGTGTTCATCAGTGAGACTGCACAGAGCCTACAGCTCTCATTTTCAGACTCGAGAAGGATACTGAAAAACTTTTCACCTAATGGACTTGGAACTAGTGCTACTTGGACACCTCTTAAACCTTTCTCTGCCAAATATCTCCAAGGCTTCTGGTATTCCAGAATCCTGATTAACATGTCTATGATTAACATGAAATTTGATGATGCTCGGGGGGAAAGAATTTCATGGATGGAAAATAGGTATGACTTCAGGAGGTCTGGACTGTATCCTATTGCTTTAACAAGGAGGTCCTTTCCTTCTTCTAATTTCCATGGGCTTTCAAGACTTGATAGGATCTTGCCAACAGCCCAATTGTTGGACCAGATTTCACCCTGTCTCACCACTTTTTCTTTGAAAACAATGCCATATTTATAGCTTGTACACAAGGTCAGCAGGAGCCTATGTACTGCAGTTCTGATTTGTTCTTGTTCCTTCATTCTTTTTGCTGCTAATTCCTCATCTAGTTCAATACCTTTTTTAGATATACTGCCTGTGGGTCCAACCCATCTATAAAGCTGTAAAAGTGGCCCTGTGGTAGCTGGTGTGAACAGGTGAACCTTGTTGGTTTTGCTTACATGAGGATTATACAACACAGAGTCCATTATCACTTTTAACACATTAAGGACAGTTTCACATGGGTCCCACACAAGGCCAGGAAAAACTGATGGCAGCAATTCTGTAAAAAATAATTAGCAAAATAAATATGAAAACAAACATTAATGTATTATTTCACTTGAAGTAGTAAGATAAGTAATATAACAGTACAGAGGGGGGGGGGGGGGTCTTACCTGCATTTTGAAGAAACTGCTTGACAAGAGTCACATCATCTGGAGCGTTCAGGAAGGCCAAAAGAAAGTACATACACCATGCACGAACATCTCTAGAAACTCCACTCTCTCGACGGCTCAACAGAATATTTAAATTCATTCTCTTCCAGTCTAAATTTGTAAACACCTCAGTTGCAGTTTCGTATCCAATCATAACCATACCTGGTGGAAAAGAAACCAACATAAAAAACTTTCATCAGCATTTCTGAAAAATTTGTCATGTGAAAAAAATAATCTAATAAATGTTAACTCTGCCTCTAGATGGCATACAAGTCAAGGGAAGCCAAGAATGGCCATCTCACCAAGGATATACATAACATGCCACATTAGTGTTATTGTCATAAACTATAAAACAAACCAGGATATTGCCTTTGCCTTTGTGACATCAAAACAAAGCTGCCATTTATCCTCATTTGGGATAGGCTCTCATATTAATATGGAGTCCCATAAGCTAGGCTTTATGGCATTTAAGCTTGCCTAAGGTATTAGATTACTATTACAATAAACACTGCATCTTATAAAGGAGGGGGTTATTTTCTATCCTACTGGTAAGACAATGTCCTGTAATATATGCTTGCCAAAATGTAACCAAGCTTAACATTACTATTCTTTTGTAATGGGTCCTTTTTTCTATTAAGATAATTTGGGCAGTAGTTAGTAGGTCCTGCCTGAATATCAATTTTCTGCCCCACTCTTCTGGTCTTGCGCATCTTTAATTTTTGATACCTCAAGCATGCTCTAACTCTGGAGAAGCTTCATCTAATTCATCAGGGTATGGCCACATTAGTGGACTGCAAGTTATGGACCTCAGAAAAGAAAACTTTGGCCAAATGTAGTCTCCTTCTAGGGCCCTTTTGTAAGCCTACATGGATCTGGCTGGGTGATCAGGAAATCTCTCTGGTTTAACACACTTAACCATTTCACTCTGGATGTTTTAAAGAATGTGCGTTTCTTGTGCATGGGGCACTTGTCCTCAAGTGGTAACTTTGAATGTGTCATCGTGAGAATCTCTTCTCTAATACAGTTTCTTCCTAACTCACTCACTCACTCGCATCTGTGGCTTTCCTCAAGGCATTGATGAAAATTATAAAATATAGGTAAGGAAATGGAGTGTCTGCTTAGCAAATGCCAGCTTCATTGGTAAAGTATGTACGATTACCTTCTGTAACAATTTGTAATTCTACTTCTACTGATGGAATCATAGGAATTTGTGAATTATACAAAAATGAATGACTGATTTTTTTTTTTTTTTTTTGACTTGAATCCAAAAACTCACAATGAGAATGTGACTTGAGATGGCTGGCCATGTAGGCTACTGTGATGATCCTCATATGTTTTTAGAATGGTTATCACAGAAATGCTACATTATGCCTGGCCTGATATAGCATTGGAAGTAGTAGTAACAATTGTGACTACTACCTCTAATGACAATGGAAACTAGCATAAACAATAAAAATAATAGCAATATCAAGAAATGGTAATAGTAAAAATAATAATGGTAACACTAATAAATATAACATAATAAAAATAGCAATGACAATTCCAATTATAAATACAACAATCATTACATTACCTGTAAGGCATTGTAAAGCTGCTCTGCTATTTTTATTTATACTGGCTGGTGACACCAACTGGTAGAAGTGATGAATATGATCATGTAGGAGTTCTTGAGTAATGAAGACACCTGTCTTTCTGTACTTCTTTAGCTCTCCTGCAATACTGCATAAATTAACAAGCATAAGTGAAAGCTTACCGAGTATTAAAAAAAACATGGAACTTCTAGATATGCATAGATACTGTTAGACTGACATTAATTAAAAAAAATGCTTAGTTTGTATTTTACAGGGGGAGAGAGAGAGAGAGAGAGAGAGAGAGAGAGAGAGAGAGAGAGAGAGAGAGAGAGAGAGAGAGAGAGAGAGAGAGAGAGAGGGGGGGGGGAAAGGGAGGGGGGAGGGAGAAGGAGAGGGAGAGAGAGAGGGTGAGGGGAGAGAGAGGGAGAGAGAGGGAGAGAGAGAGAGAGAGAGAGAGAGAGAGAGAGAGAGAGAGAGAGAGAGAGAGAGAGAGAGAGAGAGAGAGGGAGAGAGGGAGAGAGGGAGAGAGGGAGGGAGGGAGGGAGGGAGGGAGGGAGGGAGGGAGGGAGAGAGAGAGAGAGAGAGAGAGAGAGAGAGAGAGAGAAAGAGAGAGAGAGAGAGAGAGGGAGGAAAAGTGGGAGAGTGAAAATTAATAAAAAAATTATGATATATACTTGGAAGTATGTATAGCACATATGGCATGTCTCCGGGATTTGTGGGCTTTGAACAAATATCCTCAAAGTCCAGATTATACCAGCTGCGAACAGACCACCAAGGCATCTGTATGGTTGCCACCCACTGTTTAAGACCAGCTCCTCCATGGCATTATACCAGATGCCGACCATGCACAAAGGTTAGCCCGATAATAATGGGTGACAAATGATCCTATCATGGCAAATAATCAGAGATGATAAGTGGATGTCATTTCATGTCACTTATCTATATCTTGACTGCCGGGAAGAGATCTCACGCATGGTATTGTGAGTTGGCTAATCACTGAAGTGCAAAGCAGAATTCAATAATACAATTGATTTTTCTCAAAATATTTCTTCCTGTTCTAGGTTAATAGTTTTAATTGTAATATCCTCTATAGTCAAATATATAAACATTTCCTAAAACCTAAGTAAACTGTTAACAAAATTTTTGCTATAGCATTTGAGAACAGGAATATCCTTTTAAATCTTCATTCCAATAAAACGAATAACAACACATAGCTTGATAATCATAGAAATGTACACATACCTTTGAGCTATAAATATATAAATCAAATAATCTTTTACTGCACATTAGTCCCTCACACATGCTGGGTATATAGATGCCTTATAAAGATCGAAACATAATTACCCATGTAAATTAGTTATTTAAGTTAAGGACTGTCTAAATACCAATATATAAAATAAGAATAAGCATCCTCCTGGATTAGTTGTGTCAATACATTAAATCAGATTTGGGTAGGAAGGAAGAAAGAGAAGAGGAAGAGGAGGAGGAGGAGGAGGAGGAGGAGGAGGAGGAGGAGGAGGAGGAGGAGGAGGAGGAGAGGAGGAGGAGGAGAGGAGGAGGAGGAGAGGAGGAGGAGGAGGAGGAGGAGGAGAAGAGGAGGAGGAGAGAAAGAGGAGGAGAGGAAGAGGAGTATGAGGAGGAGGGGGAGGAGGAGGAGGGGAGGAAGAGGAGGGAGAGGAGGAGGAGGAGGGGACTAGGAGGAGGGGAGGAAGAGGATTAAAAGAGGAAGAGGATGAGGAAAAGAAAAGGAAAAAACAGGAAGAAAAGAATGAAGGAGGAAAAGACTAAAAGAATAAAAAGAATATATTACTTACTTCAGGAGTATGTGACTAAAGCTGGAAAGAATGACTGCAAGTTCATTTGAACTGATATTTTCCTTCCGCAGTAACCTCGTAATATCCGAACATTCAGGGGAAACATAGAGCAGTTCCTCTATGATCTCTTGGGGATTACTACTTTCTTCAACATCCTTGTTGAACTGTTGCAGAGCTGTAACGTATGAATATATTAGCAACAGAAAATGAACTGGTTATTTTAAAGTGAGGCTTTTAAATATATATTACAAAATAAGTTGCATTTCCTTGTGTGTAAGGTCATCCCAAAACAATACACAATAAATAAGCTGCATAAACAAAACAAAAATACAAGTTATTGTGATTATGCAACCTATTTCATAAGCTGACCCCTATTTGGCACAAATTATAAAAGCTTTCAGAAAAGAAACTTCACACATTGACATAAAACCATTTGCCTCTAGATGACATGTGAAGAATGGTGATCTCATTAGGGATTAGGTTTCACTGTATGATCTGTTTCAAAACTACAGACTAGGACACCACTGGTAAGCATGTTGGGTAAATATTCAGAATACCTTCACATGGTCAATCACAACATTATTGGTATCAATGCATTTCTCTGACTCTCTACTACCCATATATGTAGGACATATGCTTTGAAACCCCCCCAACCCTCACACTCTTGGCCACGATAGCGGGGTAAGGTATGAGAGGTATCATAGAAATTTTGCTCCAATATGCGGGAGTACAAGATGCTGAGTCTGTCCTATGTTTGTTCCTGCAATACATACATGGTGGATTTTTAGTTGTCCAGGGCTGGGGCATTTGACAATATATTGACCAATTTTCTGTATATATTCATAACTTACCCAGCAATTTCCCTGGTACCATTCATGCCCTTCCCTGCTATCGGGGCCAAGATTGTAGGGGTTTCTGTGGCATAATTTTTATATATATATATATATATATATATATATATATATATATATGGGTAACAGAGAGTGAGTGGAATCCATCGATACTAATATCTTCGTGATCGGTCTTGCAAAGGCATTCTGAATACTTTCTGCATGCTGATTGCCTGACATGGTGTTAGCCATGATGTTTATGTGCAGCCCTACAGTTTATGCCTTTCTCCATGCATGAGGCTGCATGTAGCTCTGTAGACAACATGATGGCTGAGATTGTCATGTCCTCCAGATGCTATCACCAGGCCATCTATACTTAACAGTGTCATGGCCCATACAAATAGCATAGTCAAATGTAGATGCTAGAAACGGCACTCTGTCTGCCTTGCAGCCTATGGCAGCTAGTAATGGAGGACAAAATGCCCATAACAATTCAAGGTGTAACAAATTATTGCTACCATTACCTTGCCCTGAATGAAATGACTAAAACTTATCAATAAGAAATTTAATTGATTCTCAGATATGTCCAACAATTAACTCTTGCTTGGAGGGCAATTCTAAAGATATTTACGCAAGTTGGGGTTCTGGTGTCGGACAATGTTAATATTAATGTTTATTTTCCGAGTTATGACACGGAATATGAACATATTTGTAGTACTTTACCATTCCAAATATAATAAGCTGTTTATACAACCGAAAGAAATACTAGTTAATATTTGAACAAAGTGAGACGTGTACGAAAGTTGCTAGTCCTGCCAGTAAGTTCCATTGCTTCAGCATTCAGCAACCCCATATGCACATACTTACTCTCCTCCTCACTTTCTCCCCATCTCCCTACACATCATCATCATCACCATCATCAATATTACAGCATACTTAATATTTGTGTGCATGTGTGCGTGCATGTGTGTGTTTACGTGTGTGTTTGCGTGTATGTGTGTGTGTGTGTGTGTGTGTGTGTGTGTGTGTGTGTGTGTGTGTGTGTGTGTGTGTGTGTGTGTGTGTGTGTGTGTGTGTGTGCGCGCACGCATGTGCGTGATGCCCACACAAAGATAAACATTTATACACACAGATTTCAAGCCCTATTTGTCAAACAAGGTCATGTAGTGGCAAGGAGAGGGGTCACATATATCCTAGCGAGGAGCTGTGGTGAGACTGGGAAACAGGGGAAAATAAATCTTAGGTGAGAGAGGTAAAAAAGGAAACAACATATATAAACAGAAATTATAACGAAAAAGGAGTGTGAGGAAAGGAAAACATATGTATGTATAACTTTTATAGATATATATGTAAATGTATTGATGCGAATGTATGTATGTATGTATTTGTATATGGATATGAATATGTTAATCTATAAATAAACATCAGTAATACACTATTTGAACATTTAATTTTTCATTTTCATTATATTAATTTATCTTCTTTTTTGAGGGAGGGGGGGCATTTACATTTTTTACTATGTAGAATATCTACATGGTGTGAGTGTATGCCAGGATTGTGGCCTTATGGCCAGGGAATCTATTTGATATTTATCTGACACACAGCCATGGTGAAAAACCTAGAACCCAATGTGAAAAAAAGGTACGAATTATAACTTGGAGCCTTAAATTATTTGGAATCTTATACCAAGGACATCCCAATATACGTTTTGAAATACCTTATGTATTATGGTGTTCTCAGTTACATATTAAAATGCAAAAACTAAATGCTAGAAACTCTCTTAACCCATTGGTGATGGGTGTAGAAAACTATAAAAAAAAACCTACTCTCTAGCGAACCACGGCAACATGCCGAATTTGAGCGCGTGAGTTTGGTACATCAAGCCGAATCACTGCCTCCAAGCGCACGCCATATTTCGAGCGGTTTGTTATCACGCCTATAGGCGTGACCCTTCGGGGAGGGGTTAAAAAGCCAGGAAAAAATGCAATTTGCAGCAAATAACACACTGTAAAATCTGGTTCTACAATAACGACTTAGAGATGAAAACAAATTTGGTATTCATTAATATTTACTATAGAAAAATAAGAAAAGGGACAGAACTGTGACTGGGCATCTCTTTTTTTAAGAAATGTACTTATTCATATATTCCATTAACTGCTATAAATATTTGTTGAAAGGGATATGACTGCCTACAGGATTAAGGTTTCCAGTATTTAAAGTATATCACAAATTGAACTTTGTAATCCCTACAACAGTACCTACACACTGTTGAAAAAAAATTGGAGTATGCTGATAGAAAAAGCATCATAATAAGAGATTAATAGTTATATATCATTTTGAAGGATATCAGATCAAAGATGCCTACCAGATACAGCAGTCATGAAACTCATACTGTCATATACAAACACTGTACCAAACCTAACACTTTCATTAATGACAATTCCTGCATAAACTGAAAATAACAGTCATCTGATATAGAACTATGATACTTACAATTCAATTCAACTCCTTCATTTATTGAAATGTCAAGATACATGGTATAACATTTTACAATTTTACGAATTCATTCTGACCAAATCATACAACAAAATGAATTCTAAATCTTTTCTATAAAATTCATGTCCAAGAAAATGGTTAAGATGGATGAGATGTTTTGACTGTTCCAAATACCCACTTTGTTGTCCATCTCATCCATCTCACCCTCCTTCATAACAGGGTGAGCAGGACAAGATGATGTCACAAATGCATGTAAACAATGGCAGTTGCAGGCAACCTTAAGATATTGGCAATTAGATTTATGGCCCTTTAATATTGTTATCATTGAGTATTTTTGGTATTTAACTGTTGCAAGTAAGTTACCTAAGCATCAGAAGAATTGCAAAACTTACACAGTGTGTAAAATAAAGACACAGGTATGATAAAATAATGAATATTTACTTCTAAGTTGGTTGCACTGTGAGGATTCCAAATGTGGCCTCGTTGTCCTGCTGATCATGACAAATTGCTTAGGCAAGTAAGACAAACAATGCCAATTGCAGCACTCGCATAAATTTACCTTAGATTTCATCTACATATCTATTTTATGAACTCAATCGCAAAAGCCTGATTGTTCTACACAAAAACTGTGACCAAAATAGGGTAAGTATGGTATTGTGACAAGCAAAATCAGTATCTCTTATCATAGAGTGGCATATTATTAAAGTAATTTTTATTCACTGCAAAGAAATACCAATGTAACTACGAAAAAGCAAGGATAATAAGGGTGTGATTCAAAGCCGCAGAGAACTGAAACACTATAACTACAATTTCTTTGCTGAGTTCATAAATGGTAATCTTGACCCTTTAATCTGTCATAAATTCATGGAATACCAAACCACCATGTATCATCATCACTAAGATCACTTACCAGCTATGGGTAGATTCCCACGAAGCTCTTGTACCAAATTTAACGCTCTCATCTTGATATCCTCTTGTTTCTTTTTCTTTCGTAATGTTTTAGACTAATATCCAGCCTATATCACCCGGAGCTTTGCCTCATGTTCTTAAATCAAGGCCAATGTTCCGATTTGTTTCTTGTGAGCACGAGCAGACCGACCACACGTGCGGCAGTGTGAGCCAACTGCGAGGGCTCGGCGGAATAACTTATTTCTTCCTAATTTTAGCAACAAAGCAACTTTTAATAAAATATTTATAATAATTTAATGATAATATTAAAATAAACACATCAAAGCTGTATTTTTTCTTATGGTAAAATTAAGAGGAGTTTCCGTCCATATATTTCGGCAGTATGGTGACTGACTTAGAAAAAGAAGTGAATTGTGATTGTTTACAATGTCTCTTACTTCGAAATCGTGGGATGTTGGCATTGCATGTCATTATCTTATACAGTGACACATAAATATAACCAAACTAGAGGCTTAATAAGATCTCCATGATAAATATAGAGTGTGCATATCTGTATAAGTACAATTTATGACATCTAACTAAACAAATTGCAACCGCAAGGAACGCCACGGAATCGAACACAGAAGAAGTTTGACGTGGGAGATCTGCCAACTCGACAATATTGATATTGTTCTCTTCGTGGCTACTTAGAAGAGACATTCAACAAGCATAGTGGTGACCACAATGGAATGAGAGATCACAAAGGTATGTCTGTAGGAACTAATCAGTTTATAACCATCGAATGATATATTAGCCTTTATTTTCTCCATGTAACTGCACAGGCTGCAGACCTTAACCATAATTCTGGGAACTTTTATCTGAACAATTCTCTTTCTGAGGTTATTTTGTGCCATATTGTATTTGGCATGTTTTAATGTTCGACGACCATGGCTTTTGTAAACAATACAAGGACTCAATATTTTGATGAATATAAAGGCACTGGTAATCATGTTTCTTTAGGTATGAATGGAAATGTGACCTTACATTCAACCTGAAGAGCCTTACTTTACCATCTATTGAAATGTAAACACTCTAAGAACCATTTTTCTCTGTAATGTTCATCAAAAATACAATAGAGGTTGTAAAACTCCTAAATTCCAGGAACTCCACCATATTGTTTTCTTCCAGCACCTGGAAGAAAACGATGCCAAAATGTTGGGCACAATTGTAGTAGATGATGTATTTGAGGGAGTTCAATTGAGCTAATTAGAATTGTCCTTACTGCGACATGACAATAGACACATTGTGGGTTGATAGAGCCTGTTAGAATAGTAATAGATGGTTGCATAACATTATAAACTGAACCTAAGGATAGGCAGTTGAAATTCAAATCAATTCCACCATGGCTAGGTAGGAAGTCAGTTTCACGGCAAAATATAAGGGAATAATGACGAGGACCTGTGAATAGCAACCTTAATTCCTTTGAAAAATAACAGACAACTTGGCCTTTCTGGAACAAAGTGACTATATTTACTGTGACGTAATGTGATATCTATTGAATAGAGTTACAAGGGATTCTGGTTGTGTGTGGTTGTGTGGGAGGAATTCCCACTCAACCCATGGCAGGGTAGAGCGCACGACCGACATATGAGAGCGCCCTATTGGATCTCCCTGAAAAAATAGTCAATAATTGCATTATGATACCATAAATATTGCCACAGCTTTTTTGGAGATCTTGTTCGCATTAACCCCTTAATGACGAGTCACGTCTATAGACGTCAAAACAAACTGCTTGAAATGTGGCGTGCAGCTGTACACCGCGGCGGCGAGCCAAAGCGCTACAAGGCGGTGATTTGGCTTGATGTACCGAACTCTCGCGCTCAAAGTCAGCACATTGCCATTGATTGCCAGAGTGTAGAGTTTTTTTTTTAGTTTTCTTCACCCGTCACCAAGGGGTTAAGACCTCATCCAAACTTGTAGTAGGTTCAAATATTTGCTCAGGCTCAGTCTTGCGAGAACATTCAAGGTGACAAATTTTGGAGACCAGGGTGGGGGACAGAATTCCCCCCAAAGGGTGTTTCACGTCATATGACACAGAAATGCTTACCATGTCATTCCAGCAACTGTCATGATTGAATTCAGATTTTACTCATATTGAGTAAACATCATTTGATGTACTGCTAAGAAAGGCACAGAAAAATTTTATACACCTTTCTAATAGAAATTCTTATCAAGAAGCTTATGATGTGATTTGTAACTAATGAAAATATAAATCCATATCTGAGACAGTGCGAGATATATCTGAAAAATATCACACTCTGATTGGTTGATGGGAGTGTATGAAACTGTATCAGGGTAGAGGCATACACTTTGATACAAATTAAAAAGACGTCAGCTGGTTCCAATAATGTGTGCATGAAGGGCAAACATGTGTCAAAGTGTTAGGGGTTTTGGAAATGCTACAAAAAAGACCTTATGTTAAATAGTGATATATTGCATTACATTAGGTTGGTGTAAGACATTCAACAATAACGCAGGCAATTAATAGCCATTTTGATACCATTTTCTTTCACATTTTCGAGTTGTAAGAAACCTATAGAAAAATTATTGTTACAAAATACCACAAATGTGTTTTATTCATAGTCGGCAATAACAATCTGTGATTGTGTTTTTTAGAATGGATTTCATCTAATAGACAGTAATACTGATTATAATGGGTAAAAATTTTTCCTGTATGATGTATTTTTAGTCTGAATTACAAGGAATACCATAGTAAGCAGAAAAATGCCCTCTTCACTATGTTTACTATGAATAGTTTTGACTCCATAACCAAGGTGAGGCAAAAGTTCCTGAGTTCCTTAATATAAAACCAGGGATTCAAGAACTTTTTTTCAGAGTTCAAAGGCCATCTGGACTAGATGAAGTAATATCAGATTGTATCAAGTCGTACCATTATTCCAATAAACGTTGTGGGACTCCATCAAGATCAGATGGACCAATGTCGGGCAGTCTGCCCATTTAGGTATGATGTAATGAAATTTTGTGGGGTTTATAATTTCACTACACTTTGGATTGAATTACTATTTTTTGAGTGATAACCCACCAATTTTTGCATTTTTTTTTTTTCTTAAATAAAGCACCAAGTATAGGAGCAAGAATAGCCACATTTTTTATTAGCTTTTCTCTTTTTCTATATAATGGCACTTTAAACATTACTCTCTTAATCTGCTGGATCCAGGTGACAAGGATGTCTTGTCATAAAGATAATTGGCCAAGGGGCAACTGACTGGAACGTCTTATCATGGAAAACTTTGGCTGAGGACTGGGTTGACGGGAGCTTCTTGCCATGGCATATTGTCAAGTGGCAGCTAACAGGAAAATCTTGCCATGAGTGCAGAAAACTTTTGGAGTGAGATTGATTGAGTGGACCTTTTTTAAGGGACTCTTGTTTTATGTAAAGGTTTACTGGTGGAACCTATTCTGCCCGCTGTTACTCGTAGCTCAAGATGTTAAAATTAAATAATACAAATATATAAAAAAGTGGCACAACTATTATGATATTACTTATTGTTACTGTTATTGCACAGAGTGTAAACTATTTGGAGAGATAGTCTGGAATCTGCTCAATGAAGATAGTCTGTTAACATTTTGATACAGCATACCAAATGACAAATGCTGCAGACCTTGGAAAATAGTAAAACACAAAAACACATTTGCAGAAAAAGAGCCAATAGCCTTGCAAATGGGAGGCGAGGAGTCTTGATCCTGCACCATGAGTGGTTGTGTGGTCGAGCCTACTAGCCACACACCCACGTGAGCCTGGCATCTGGATCCAACCGGTTTAGAGTTTATTGATTTATTGATTGATTGATTGATTGATTGATTGATTTAGCTATACCCTTCAATCTTCCATTCTTTTATTCATGCCTAAAGAGAACTTACACCCCCCCCCCCTTTTTTTTCTTTTTTTTTTAATTCTAAGGTTTTAAGGAAATATGTTATAAAATTTACAGTTCAAGGGTAAATGATATTTAAATTTAGCTTATAGCAAAGTTCATTATTTTAAACCTAGCAAGTTGAATTAAGCCTCATTTTGATTTAAGAAAAAAAAATCCTTAGATTCATTTGGGATCTTCTGAATTTTAAGAACAATGAGATGGAAATTATGTATTTTATGAAAACTTAATCCCATACCTACTGCTCAAAGAAAAAAGTGAAAAGCTGAGATATTTGCATTTGAAAATTAGATATATAAATTTCATTTTTCATATTTTTCATTGGTTTTGCATTGTATTCCACAAAAAGATACCTGTTTTATGTCTGGGTGTGCTTTTACAAAGATTTGGCTGTCAAAATACTTATAGATCAGCATAAATGACATTGTGCATGTACCTGAAATTCCCCCAAAACATTAATGATAAATAGAAAATTTGAACAATAAAATAATTATGACAAACATTACATTGTTTGTAATTTTCCAGCAGGCTGAGTTTGTTATCTGAAGTAAAATGTACTCATTATTCATAATATTCTCTACATTTATGTATGTGCATATATACAAAGTATAAAGAGCTTATAGTTCTTACCTTTACTGCATAAAATAGGCGGCAACATGTTGGAATCAGGCGATAGGTGGAGGTGCTGGGTGTAGGCTGGTGAAGGTGGTCTAGTTAAAAAGGTAGAAGTCATCCTCTTAAGCCATGTCATCTTTTGTTTCATCATAACTACCATGACAGTCTTCCCAAATTTTCTGGGTTCCTTCATCCTTAACCCAGTGCCGCCGGGGAAAATTAAAATAAATGGGGAAAATGCTGTGCCTATTTTCTATATTTTTTGTGAAATGTCTGCCCATAGATGGCTCTGCTAGTGCTTAGCCACAAAGGAGTCAATTAGTAGACCTTGTGACCGTACCTGATTTGAAATGTGGGAAAAACTTATTTTTTACTAGTGCTTTGAATATTGAATATTCTTATTATAAACATTATAATTATTATAATGTTTTTTAACATTAGTAACAGCAAAATAAGATAACGTAAAATATTTTGTGAATCACAGAAAAGGGTGAACTGGCAAGACAGGCAGTACTCGTAATTGGCTCATTGGTGACTTGGTACAAATGTAACCATCTATGTGTAAAAACAATCAAACAAGTACTCACAGTGGGCATAGCACGTCCGTACACGTCATACCCGTCGGCATTGGGTGAAGAGGAAAGTGAACTATCATAATCCCAATCATAAAAAGATAAAAAAGTGCATTTTAAGAAAAGTGAAGTCTTACAAGGGGAGTTTGACCAATTTGATTTCTGCATCACTTAGAGGAATAATCTTAACATATGTAAGAGAACTGTTTATTTACCTATAATAGTTTTGGGATAATACTAGTCTTCATAAAAGTGCAGTTCGGTTTTTAGCACTTATCAGGTGAGGAGCAAATGCAGTGTTCTCCCTATCCTTTTGAGGGCATCAAGCAGAATGAAATATTGTGCTACTATCACCTCCCTGAAACTGCTCTTCATTTTGCAAATGACAAAAGAACATTCTCAGAGGGTGCTCGGTTGCATGCCAAGGGTCAAGAAAGGTCACATCATTTTTTTATAATTCTTGAAAAATTTACTCTTCACAGATCTAAGAATATCTCTTAAAATTCCTAGAGCACCCTGATGTGCAATTTTAGAAAGATTCGTCAAGTCCAAAAGTTATCAAATATGCAAAGATCTAAAAAATTGTAAGAAAACCTGAAAGGCATTATTCTTATAATTCCTAAAGAAAGATTTTATACTTATTGCATTGATGTAGAATTACAAGTACTGTACAATAGTTATTTTCTGTAAAACACTTCTGCCCTCAAAAAAGAAAAGAAAAAAAAGAAAAGAAGAAAAAAGAAAAAAGATGAAATTGGAAAGGAACTTAAAAAAACAAGTGAAAAAGAGTATAGTTGTATGTGGTATTTTATTGATATTTTATGTTAATGTTTGCACATTTGTTCTGGTTGCGGTTGTGTGTTTATGCTTATGGCTAAGTTATTGGAAGGCTCATCACCTGCTATGTAGTCATCACAGTATTTTGCACTTATTTGTCATAATTGAGTTTAAATTGTTTTCTGTCATGTCATTTGCACTTGAATGGCTTTATTGGGTACCTTTTCACAGCTTATTTTGATATTGCATATGAGCTATGTAGGTTGTTAATATAATAAGGTTCAACCGATTTTTAAAAAATATGACTATATATATAAAATGTTGGCAATAGTTTGCATGAGGTAAAGAAAATAACATGTACTTCCATAGTTCATGCCTCTTATTTTTACTGTCTTTATAGCTTGATAAGATACTTGGCATTTGTTTTTAAAAAAATCTTGCAACATATAACATGAAAAATATATTTTCATCTCAGGATGAAGTTCCAATGGCGTTCATTTGGATACAAGTCAAAGGTGGTGGTGTTGTGCTCTGTTGCAAACTTCATCAATGCGGCAGACAGAGTGCTCATGCCTCTGGCCATTGTGCCTATGGCTAATGAATACAAATGGAGTCTCTACTGGCAAGGATGGATTTTATCTGCATTTGCATTTGGTTACTTCACAAGTCAGGTTAGTCTTTTCCTCTCCATCTTTACAGTAGTATTTTGGTCATAGCTTTTTATTAATGATATATCTAGAATTTCTTTTTCTTTTTTTATTTCTACAGGCATATTTAACAGTGATTTCATTTCCATAAAGAAATACCTTCTTCTAGATAATCGGGGCCAATGCAGTAAACAAATATGGAGGGCGGAGGGTGCTGTGTTTTGCAGTTTTGTTGTGGTCGCTCTCTACCATTGTAACACCTTTGGCCGCTGCTTACTTACCGGCCCTAATTACTGCAAGAGTTATTTTAGGTTTAGGAGAAGGACTTGGTAAGTCTTCAGACTTTACTTTCAATCTTATATTCATTTGATATGAAAACATTTGATAGAATATACATTAACTATCTTTAAATTCAATTTTAACTTTCTGGTATTGGATTTGCTAGAGATTTGTTGATAACCTTGATTTTTTTTCTGATCTAGATGTAATCCTTGTAATAACAAGCAGTGTTCTATCACTATTTTAAGTTCTCATGAGGTTGACTGGCTGTCCATAATATCTTTATATTGTCATTTAAAATCGAGATAACTTTCAGGCACGCGGGATATCCAGCTCACAGTATAGATTTTCATGGGAAAGAGGAATAATTTGTAAAATATACTGGGGCATTCACCACACATCTGTCGAAGGCAACAATCACTGTGGTATTAAGGCACCATCCATCTATTTATATATTACATAACTTTTGCATTTACTTATCTCTTAAAAGATGAATTATTTCATTGTGTTTTATATATTGAATTGATTATCTTTTCAGGATTACCCACAATATTCCAGTTATTTGCACAACACATTCCACCTGATGAACGGAGTAGAGCTTTTGGTTACATGGTTGCTGCTGGGTCAGTGGGACAGACTGTTGCATCCTTGGTAAGTGGGTGATTTCATTGTTTGTAGTTTTTTGGACAGCTGTATATAGACTGCAGTGAAATAGAAAAATTTAAATTGTTATGGATTCATAGCAATAAGAAAGTTCATAGTTTACAAAGATGCAAACATTTATATGAAAAGAGTTGAAAGAGTATTGTGATATGTCTTATAGAAAATACTCTTTCTGTCTGAAACAGAGTAACATGGCTTTGAAGAATCCTGAATAGCATATGATTTCTGATTTCTTTACAGTTTGCACCACACTTGGACTGGCATGTGTCTTTTGAAATATTTGGATGCATAGGACTGTTATGGGTTGTTTGCTGGCTGCTAACATACCATGATCCACCAATACATGCAGATGAAGAAGGACAGCAACTTCTTGAGAAGGTATTTGCTATATATTTTTAAGTTGTTTTGAATTAGGATGTATTTTGTCCAAAAAGGCTGTAGGAAGAAAGAATATATGTGTGTAGTTGCAGAGACTGATATATCATCAATTAAAGAATCAAAAATTAAATAGGATTAGCACATTACAGAGAAATTCATAATTTTTATTAACATTCCAGGAAGTCATGTGTGTTTCCTGGATAGAATGGATAAGTCACTGGTCATTATGGTCCATTTATATAGCTCACTTTGCCATGAACTGGAGCAACTACATCATAATGCAGTGGCTGCCAACCTACCTTTCACGAACGTTAGGGGCCAACAAGGAGAGTATGAGTCTCACAGCAGTGCCTTATATAATCAGCTCACTCTGTGGAGTAGGTAAGCAGATCAACTTGTAATGTTTTCTTGGTTACATATTTGTATTTGTTTTTATTCAAAAATTCCATAAAAAAACTGTCTTGTTATTTTTTAACTTTCCTGGTGGATAACCAGGAACCAAACATTCTTATATGTTGCTATTGCTTTGGAGTTATGATCTGAGTCTTTATGTTGCATACCACTGCTCTGATGTTTGAAGGCAATTCTGTATATGTGTGATTATGAGAGTACAGTGAAAATATTTGGTGAAAGTAATTAATGCCTGATAGCCTCTGCTTGTTAAGGTAAGCTTACGAGGCACATGTAATACCAGTGTGATTAAATTTTTACTACTATATTCAAGTAGAATACTGTTATGTCTGTATTAGTATGGTCTAAAATTGCCATTCATGTTTTCTATAACACTCATTATTTAGGGTTAGCTTGTTTTTTACTCAAGTACAACTGCTCACGTATAACCTCATCTTCTTGGGATTTTAATTTGAAATTTACAGCTTCCCAAAAATATTCCAGATTAAGTATTGATTATAGAAAATTAAAAGATTACTATATGCATGGAAGTTGTTCAAAGATTTTTGCATTTTGAGAAATCAAGAATTAAAGTATGGATACTATCTACAGTATTAGTTTAACATGTTGACACAGAAAGATACTTTTCAGTATATCTGTAAAAAACATTTCATGGTATGTGTTAATGATTTTATTAAATTATTCATATATTACACTTGTTGCAAGACCTCTGCTTCTTCCACTATTGCATTGATTATGATCTTTACATATGTAGGAAACTTTATATCTTCATTATTCGTGTTAATCTAAATACTGTAGTAAGAGAAGTTTTGCTTTTGTTGGTAATTGCTCCAGTTATCTTTACTGCAACCTTTCTGTCTTGGCAACACATTTTTTTTCTTATGCTCCACATCTGAATTTCATTAGATCTAAATGAAGGAAGATGTTAAATATGATACAGAAAAATTATGCTTAATTTGGAGGCTGTAGGAAATTCTTTGAGAAAGAACTAGGTACCATTTAGTTGTTTGCTAATACATATTTACCTTTTAATAGCTAGGTGAGGCAAATATTGTATCTAGTAGTTTTTTTTTTTTTTTATCTATCTCTTAATTATCTCTTAACTCAAGATCAGAGTAATATCAATATATACGATGATGAGAATATGAGAGTAGACAATGTGATAATGAAGGCTGCTCTCAAGTCTGCACGCCATGTTGGAATGGAACTTCATGCCTCTCACAGTGCTAGTTCTCAAGCTATAGCTTTCCAAAGTCAGCCTATACCTTCACTAAGCAAGATTTGATTGAAAATCAATAGTTTGCTTATCCAGAATCAAAGGCAAAAGGGGAAAAAAATTTACTGCACTTCTAATTTTTGGCTTGTGCAGGCAGTCTTGATGTGAATTAAGCACAACGGTCACCACAGTTCAATTATTTGCCAGCATCATTGTGCTAAAGCAAGGAACCATATATGTCATGTTGTGCTTTGAGTGAACCTGGCCAAGACACTTGTGTTGTTTTAGAAGGCTTATTACATCATAGGCTATACACAAATCAAAAACATTAATACATACGAATATGATTTTCCCCGCTTGGCTATGTGTTCTTTCTTATTGCCCTTAAATGTTCTTCAGCTTGGGGCCACATTGCTGACCAGATGATCAATGTTGGGTGGCCTGTCCTGAGAGTACGGCGCTTAATGACCTTTTTTGGACTTGTTGGACCGGGACTGTGTCTTGCTTTCTTCCCTGAAGTCTCTAACCTGGTGGTTGCAGTTCTGTAAGTCTGCTGTTGATCAGATACAGGATGTCATTTGAACATGAAATTTCAGTTTAATTTTTTTTTGTGTGTGTGTCATAATTTTATTCTTTTCATATTGTGGATTTACATGATTATTTGTTTGAGTATTCTCCATATGTTTATTGTTATTGCTTTATTTGACTATTTTTACAAACTTATATTTTTTTATGGTTCATTCATGTAAGATTTATTGCTTCATTTGTGTTCACATTTTCCTTTTTTCCTGTAGGGTGATATCACTGGCTATGGGACTTTGTGCTGCTAATTCATCTGGACACTTAAGCAACCATGCAGATGTAGCACCAAATCATGCTGGCATTACATTTGCCATTTCAAATACTATAGTAAGTAAATTACAAAATGTTTTTTTTTTAGTGATGCTCTACTCTATTTTATCGTTTAACTCATTGACACTTATATGATTTGTTAATATATGGGAATTAGTATAATATCATATCAAAATAATAATTACTTAACTTTAAGCATTTTCTGTTTCATAAGTTTAGTTTTAATAAGTTTATACTTTTATCTATGTATTAAGAACAACCTTATAGTTTAAAGCAACTCATTTTTTTTTTTTTTTTTCTTATAATAAATGTTCAATCTGGGGAAGGTATGTATGTACATTCACAAAAAAATTCTTTTTACTTTTTCTGACTTAACAATATGATATGACAATAAAAATGGTGGGGAAAAGTGCTGTGAGCTCGACCTTCTATTGGTATCCCTGCTAACATAATATTATTTATGATCCAAGAAACGTAAGTCCTAAATAAATCCCATGGTAATAACAAAGTTGTCAATTCAAGCAAAGGTTTGAAATGTCTAATACTTTTAATATTTTGTGTTACTGCCGCTAGCTTAGTAAACATTGGCAAGTCTACATCGCATAGATGCCACTAACACTCCCATTAACTGGCATCTATCTGCAGAGTGCAATTGCTCTCGTAATTGCTTAGTATATGACCAAATGACAATTGGATATGATATTGGGGGAAATCTGCCCTTGGCTCCCCAGACCTTCTCAAGTTTGGGTGCATATAGCACAGTGTAATCTCATGGTGTTGCTGAAACTATGCCTTCATGACACTGTGGATAGGGTTGCTATCCTGGATGAGGTAAAATGGTTCCGAATCAGGGAATACCATGGCCCTCACCAGTAGTAGAAACTCCTCGTCCAGGATTTCCACGTATGCAGACCCTGTAATTCTGCAGGGCCAGACATCCATGAGTTCCCCTACCTTGCTACTGTGCATCCACCCAAACAGTGCAACAGTTTCTGTGTGCTGTAGTGTAATGGCAAGTCCCGTTGGATGGTGCCAGCAGAATAAAAGGAGTCCACATCCTACTGCTTGTGATTGTTTCGATTTCGTCTACTATCGAGTAAAGATATTTTTTTTTAGTGAATGTACATGTCATGCCCACTTTGAGTTTAGTGTATTAATTGTCTTTATACATAGATGGCTCCACAAGTACTTAGTCACCAAGGAGGTAATTACTAGTACTACTAATCTCACCTTTTCCTAGCTTTTTGGATGTATGTTCTTTTATATCATATTGCAGTTAGCAATACTAATAACATTCTAGTATATATAATGTCTACAATAATGATGACAACTTTGATATTGATGGAATTAGTTAATCCAAATCTTCCGGTTGGCATGAAGAGATGACGGCACCTTACTGGCCAATGTTCCGGCCGTCATGATAGATGACGGCACCCTTACTTCCGGCCATCATCAGTGATGACGATCTCGGTTTCACTTTTTTTTTTTCGGGACTTTCCTTCGTGGGAATGGAAAGTCCCGAAAAAAAAAAGTGAAACCGAGACTGTCATCACTGATGACGGCCGGAAATAAGGGTGCTGTCATCTATCATGACGGCTGGAACATTGGCCAGTAAGGTGCCGTCATCTCTTCATGCCACCCGAAAGATTTGGGTTAAAAAACATTTTCCCAATAATTCAAGGAAAGAGTTAATCAAGCGAGGTCACAAGGTCTAGTAATTGACTTGTTGATGGCTTGGTACTAATGGAGGTATCTGTGTGTAAATATGTTTCACAAACCAAATCTACAGTAAATTTTTAATTTTCCCAGTGATATTGGTTTATTATTCTTAATAAAGCATTATTATAGTATAGTTTCATAACCTGTGAAAGCAGTTACTTAATAGTAGAAAATCTACCAAGAGAAAGTCATGATAGAATTATTTATGTTACAGGCAACAATACCAGGAATTTTGTGTGGTCCACTGACAGCTGAATTAGTGGTAGCATCACATGGTCGCTGGTTTCCAGTTTTCTTCCTTGCAGGGACAATCAACTTCACAGCTGCTATGATATACTATACTCAGAGTTCTGCAAAGCCTGTTCTATGACACAAAGAAAATTTACATAGCACAGAGAAGTGATTACATCTCTCTTTTTATGGTAGTTGATACTGACAGACACTGACACTATGGTGCAGAAAAGTGAATATATTGTAGTTTTTATGGTGGTCGTCAAGAACACTCATAGCACAGAAAAATGAATATATTTTACTTTTTACAGTGATCTTCATTACACTTAATTACCATAATTTCAAGGGATTCATGGTTCTGAACAAATTTGTACTAGTATATATACTTCATCCCGGATATTATTTGTTTCTAGCATGTGTCCTTCTTTCATGGATTATGTACATATTTCAAGATCAGAAAGATGCAAAATAGAAATAATTACCTTCACTAAGGTAGTTTATTCTATATTATTGTGTGAATAATTTCCCTTCTCTTTTAATAGTATAAGGAATAAGGAGTTGTATTTCATGTTAGGATAAGTTGCATATGTTCAATATGATATCATAAGTATTTAACTTTTAAATCAGTGTGCTGGTGGTACAGGACCTTAAGAAATATCTTTAGGAAATAGGATCATGTGTTCACTCTGTCTTTTTTTCTTTTCATTTGGGGGTGCCAAAAGAATACATGCACTTTTTCAAATTCTTGCATTTAACTTCCAAACTTTTAACAACTTGTAACTGATGAAAAAAATACTGTGATATTGTATCAGGTGTTCTAGAAGATATGTAAATGATATTTTATTTTTATTTTTATTTTTAACAAAATGTTAGTTAAAGAAAGTTCTCTCTCCATAATAAATGCAGTTGTAATGGTTATTCACAAGGATGGCTTGATTGATTAAAAATTTGAAATGAGGTAATTTACTGAAACAAATACACCTTTAACTTTGCAGCAATATATGCCTGAAAGAAAAGATTAAAAATGTAAACAATAATATTTTGATTTTTTTATTTACAGTTAAAGAAATGAAAAAATATATAAACTAGTAAAATGTAAACGTGTATATTTTGATATAGCGTGTGCTTTAAAATAAATATTTATTTTGTGTATGTGTGTGTTTGTGCGTGTGCGTGTGTGTGTGCGTGTGCATGTGCTTGTGTGTGTGCGTGTGCGTGTACGTATTTGTATGTGTGCGTGTGCTTATTTGGTTTTGTTTGTTTGTTGTGCATGCATGTGTGTATTCTTGTGCGTGTGTTTCTGTGTGTTAAGAGTGTGTGTGTGAGTGTGTGTGCGTGTGTGTCTGTGCATGAATGTAAATGTGAATGCAAATTCCATTAAACTGTAAATAAATTTCACTTCAACAATATAATAGGAAACTGTACTATACTTGGAAAAATTTAGTACATCAAATGTGTGTGTCCATCTTTGGTATATATATTTCATAGCTTTATAATGTATATAGGAGTGAACATATTTTAAACGTGTTGCTCGTTTGCCCAAGGGTCCAG
>NC_061853.1:33924464-33926964 GCF_019202785.1 Penaeus chinensis
GTTTAAGGAGGTTTAGGTTAGGACTGGGATTAGGATTAGAATTGACATTAAGACTAGGATAGGGAGGATAAGTAGGATTAGTATTAGAGGGAAAGGAAGAGGAGGAGAAGGAGGAAGAGAAGGAAGAGAAGGGAGAATAGGAGAAAGAAAAGGAATAGCAAAAGGAGGGGGAATAGGAGGAAGGAGGAAGCAGAGGAAGAGGAAGAGGGGGAGCAGAGGGAGAAAGAAGAGGAATAGGAGAAGGACATGGAAGTGTACAAGGAAGAGGAAGAGGAAGAGGAGGAGACAGAAGGAGAATAAGGAGGAGGAAGAGGGTGGAGGATTTAAGTTAGGACTGGGATTAGGATTAGAACAGAGATTATGACTAGGATGAGGAGGACAAGTAGGACCAGCACTAGAAGGAGAAGGAAGAGGAGGAGGGGGAATAGGAGAAAGATAGGGAATAGCAAGAAGAGGGGGAATAGGAGGAAGAGGGTGGCGAGGAGGAATAGGAGGAGGAGGAAGAGGAGGAGGAAGAGGAGGAGGAAGAGGAGGAGGAGGAGGAGGAGGAGGAGGAGGAAGAGGAGGAGGAGGAGGAGGGGAGAGAAAGAAGAGAAATAGGAGTAGGACATGGAAGAGGAAGAGGAAGAGAAGGAGGAGGAGGATTTGGAGAAGGAAGATAAGGTAAAGATGAGGATGATGATGAAGAGAAAGAAGAAGAAGGAGAAGAAGGAGGATGAGGAAGAGAAGGAAGTGGAAGAGGAAGAGGAGGAAGAAAAAGGACAAAATACTTCTAAAGTATCTGCTATACTATTTTTTTTATATGAGATACAGCAGCAGTAAATTTCACCACTTATCAGCAATTATTTGCCTGAACAAGCAAAGAGTAGCATAACTGAGTGATTTTTAGCAATGTACCCTAAGACTTGTCTTACCAATTTTCAGACCTGGGGTTTCTTAGAGAGAAGACCATTTAACTGGTTGCTGCCAGGTGGCATGTATGTACATGCCATAGCATACCTGGAATATATTCCGGGTGGCTTGTGCATATGTGCCATGGTGTGCTGGTCCCGTTTTTCGGGGGCATGTATGGTCATGCCGCGCATGCTGTGGTGCTGACATAATCCCCCAGCAGCAGGGCCCAGGCCACTATAAATACAGCCTGGGAGAGAGGGCTACCCGGCAGCATTTGGTTTATATGGGTAAGTGGAGAGATAGCTGTATTTTCCACAGTTACGCACATATTGCCTCTGGGATCCTGAGATACATCATACAATATCTATAAATATTAGACTCACAAGAGGCCCATTGATCATCCTCCTGCATTCTGTCAGAGGACTGAAAAAATGTCAGCTTCCAACTGGCAGATATGGTCCATCACCAGACTCTTTGACCTGAGAGGCCCTACTACCATTGCTGCAAGAACTCTTATTCAATTTGGAAGCAATGGACAGCAGTCTTGCCAATGAAGAGACTGCCAAATCCAATCAGACAGTTGTTACTGTTGTTTAGAGCTACTGAACCTCATGTGGTTGTAGTATCAATTTGATCTACTCTGTGAGAATTATCAGCAATTGTCCATCTCTGTTGGCATTTGACTCCATGATAAAAATGTATAAATAAATAGATATTTAAAACTTTCCTTTTTTTCATTTATACACCTGATACATGTGATGTCTCCATATAATTATTGATACATCCATCACACATTCATTCTTTACAAGGGAAAAAGGAAAAATTCGTTTTTCTTTTAATTTAGCATTTTCTTTAATTAATTTTAAAAAAGACTTAATTTCATTAATGTAAGTCATACAAAAATGAAAACTATTATTCTGAACTCTGTATAAAAACTACCATTACTGATGTCTAAACAACACTGAAAATAAAAATCAAGTTACCAAAAGCTTAAAATTGTGTTTTCTCTAAAAATATTCATATCCTTGGCATACCCCACTGCAATAATTGGCCACTGTTTTGTCTGCAAGAATATCAACATAACTTAGTAGCCTCAAGGCCTGATTTTCAAATCATAGCTTTTCAAGAAAGCTAGCAAAAATCTATTTAAATAATATTCTGGGTGTAAGGTTGACAAGATACTGTAATAAATAATCATAATAATAATCATAATAATAGGAGGGGTTCTCTTCCCTTTGTGGCTATCTTAAGATTTAAAATGGCAAAAGAAGCCACAATTCTACTAATTATCTTTACTTAGGCTCATAGCAAATTATTGTTTCTCATATACATATAGGTATCAATTCTCACTGTTTCTTTATATTTAAAAATTAATTCAAGTCAAAGAGCAATAACTACAAATGGTAAAATAAAAGACTGGGATAAGATTAGATAGGGTATATACATTAACTTACCTTAAGATTATATTCTCCCTCTAATTTTTCTAACATTTCTTGTACAAAGTCAATATCTTCATCAGCAAATAAGACAAGTGCATCATAGTGCTGTAGTTCAAGACCTTTGCTGAGGTTGTTCAGATCATCTACAAAAATTAATAAATAAATAA
>NC_061853.1:33934464-33949464 GCF_019202785.1 Penaeus chinensis
GAGTTCTTAGCTGCAGTAACAAACGTGAAAAGTATATTTAATTCAATTCATAATTTATCTTTATTTCCTTGAGAAAACCAATATTTTGTGTGTCCCCGTCTGCCTTTTTATTTCTTTTTTATCTCGTTTCAAATAATGGTTCTTTAATAGAGGATGCACATTTCTCTTCGTAACTGACAAATACACAACGGGCAACACAACATTTATTTCTGAAAAAGATCCTTACTAATCGGCCAGGAATTGCGTCTTGAGTTACAGTCCGAAAGGAAAACAACCATTTATGATGTACTTGCTTATAAATAATCATACAAATGACACTAAAAGCATCCTTTTCCAATAAACTGGCATTTGTATTGAAAACTGAGAAAGAGGACACATTATACTGCGTTTGAAACTCCTTGTCTTGCTCGTCCAGACTTGTCAGGACCAACGGGACAACGAGGCCGCGTTCGGAACTTCCGAGGCCTTCGTTGCCCACAATGCAACCAGCTCGAGGGTAAGTAAGTATTCATTATTGTATCATGCCGGTGTATAGGTTTTGTAACTCCTCTGATGCATCGTTAGCTTACCTGCAACTGATAAACACAAAAATACCCATTGATAACAACAATAAAGCCCAATCAAATTGCCCAACAATGAAGATACATATTTTAGATGAATATGTAACGTTTCGCAATTCCCATTCTGTATACCTATGGGACGGGGGGGGGGGGGGGTTAGACACTTCGTTTACTATTGTGGATATTGAATGAATGTCATTTTCCTCTGTGTGTAGTCTTCAGAATTGTAGATGTCTCGGTTCCGTGAGACTTACGGTCGTTTTTTAATGACTAAAGAGTAGAACTTTATTTTTCGAAGAAGCCAAATATCTTTGAAATATAATTAATGAACCAGCTCTCCTAACTGAGTACATACCAAGTAAGTAATTTGATTATGTTGGGTGTATGACGCGAAACAACAAATTATTTTCACTCACTCGGATAACATCTTTTGAAACAGGTAAACAAATATTTTTTTTTTCTCGAGAGAGATAAAACCGCAAAACAAATGCGGGCATATATGCCAGTCACAGGCAATAGGTATCTTCCGTTATTTATTTATCTTTTAAATTATTATATATATATGTGTATGTATATATATATATGTATATATATATGTGTGTGTGTGTGTGTGTGTGTGTGTGTGTATGTATATATGTATATATATGTATATGTTTATATATGTATATGTATATATATGTATCTGGATTACCAAACTAGATTTTCTGTTCTCCATTTTTGCTCCGTATTGTTATATTTATCATATGATCAACAAGACATTCTTTGTTGTTAGAACCCATTTTTTTGTTTTAATATCATCCAGAATTCAAGAAACCTAAACGGATTTGTTTGTTATGGGTTTGTTTACAATATGTTATTTTTGTTTTTACTTGCCGTAATTCCCGTTTTAGCCTCTTGGGTTTAGTCAATCATTTGTCGAATCCCTTGAGGTCAAAATAACCAAGTCATACGGTCGTAATGAAAAAAAAAAAAGGAATTACAGGAAGCGAACAAAAGTATAAGGTAGTTTGTATATAAAGTACGAAGAGAAAACATAAAAGGGAAGAAAATAGAACCACGTTTTACTCCTGTATTTTGTTGGGAGATTTACGATACTTTTTTGCCCAGCTGGTAGCAACATATCCGAATAACACCATTTTATTTTAAAATATTACCGTCGCTAAGTGCATCTTCTCCATGGAAAAATGCAACTTATTTTTTTCATATTTCAGTTCAATGCTTTATATTTACTATTTTCAGAAATCTCTAGTTCAGCATAACTAACTTATTTCTTGTGTTTATTCGACACCATTCCTGGGTTAAACCTTTATTTCATTTTTTGGTTAAACTTATCGGCTTTTGGCAAAGCAATTGCATTTTTAAAATATATATTGTAACTACATATCGTGTTCTGGAGAGAGAGAGAGAGAGAGAGAGAGAGAGAGAGAGAGAGAGAGAGAGAGAGAGAGAGAGAGAGAGAGAGAGAGAGAGAGAGAGAGAGAGAGAGAGAGAGAGAGAGAGAGAGAGAGAGAGCGAGAGAGAGAGAGAGAGAGATGGATAAACTTGTTTGTATAATATTTCGAAACACGTACAGTATGTTTTACACCTATACTGTTTGTTGTTTTCTCTCCAAACATTGCAAGTGTTTAATAATACAATAGAATAAATCTCCAATTTTATTAACAAATGTAAACAATAATAGTATAGTTAGTATAGTAGTTTACAAAAGTTTGGTGGATGTGTATGAGGCTAAAGAGTGCGTGTGAGGGAGAACTCATTTCCTTCAACATCACTCTTAACCCAATGTGTTTAACAGTTAATCTGAGGTCCTTACTTGTATGACTTAGAGTGTAACTCTGTACAAAATGTACAAATTATAATACATATACATACATACAAAAGCTTATGGTCTTGAGCATTTAGTACGTTAGAGAAATAATCTAACAGAGAGTCGGCTATGTTAGTGGTGGCGTATAGCGGCAGCACTCGGCCGGTAAGTTTCTAAGCGCGGTGGGCGGAATGGAACGAAGTGGCGCTCCTTGATTACACGTAAGACTCCTCGCCGTAGTTGGCCTGGGGGCGTGATTTTCTCGAGGAAAAGGAATCACCCACGCCGAGGTGATAGGAGGTGATGGGCGCCCGGTGGGCAGAGGGGGGCGGCCGGTAGGGCGGCGGGTGAACCTTGGCGCCCTTTAGCGTCTCGCCAAATATTGCGCGCAGCTGTGACACCGACCAACTTATTTCCTGACGGAGATCGGGGTCGAGTTGGCGGAAGTCGCTGAGAGCCGCATGACCTCCCGGGAAGTCCTGCAAAGAGGGAGCGTGGTACTCCCAGTCTTCCTCGTCTTCCTCCTGGTCGGACTCTGCGTGCTGAACATTGCTAGAGTCACGCGTTGGGACGCTTTTGCTGCGGTGCGAGGCCGAGGAGTCTCTTCGGCGCGCTCGCCCCCGCCGCTTCGTGTCGGGAACAGCCACAGAAGTTATATGAGGCTCCATGCCCCACGTGCCAGACGTCTGGATACCCTCATCCCGCACTTCATCCTCCAGATCGTAATCATCCGTCTGAGTCTCTATGCTCTTCTTCTCCACTCTTGGGGGCGACACCGCCCGGCTAGTCGTCTGTTTGACGCGAGGCTCACCGTGGGAGTACACAGAGTCGATTTCGATCACTGTCCGCTCCTTCGGTGGAAGTAAAGGCGGCGAGTCGTCTGTGTAAATGATGGTCTTGTGGTAAGGCGGGTCGCACTCATGTGAGGTGGGGAGAGAGGTGACGGAGCGAGCCTTGCGGGCGTGTGTCTCGACGTGTACGGGCGGCAGGTGCTTGAGCCGCCCAAGCCCGTCACTCACCCTCCGGTTATTGGAGCGCTGTTTAGGCGGCAAAGGAGGTGGCTCTGACTTGGGCGGGAGCGGTGGCGGCCGGTCGTACTCTTCGCTGTCGTCCGCCTGCGCAGGAGAGGCACGCACGAGATCTCCCGGGTAGGTGTTCTCCTCCTGATATATGCGTAACGACTCTTCATACAACTGCTTCGCCCGAGCCGATTTGATTTTTTCTTCGCGTATGGCATGTTCTTGGAAGTATCCATCTCTGGCGGGGGATCCCTGAGACTGGTTCCCCTGCTGCGGAGCTCCCCTGTACATGAGAGAACGCCTGGTGAGGGCCTCTTCGTACGACGGAGGATTGGAGGCGAGGGTGGAGGTGCTGCCAGCAGACACGACCGTGCACATACTTCCTGTCCGCTCACTCTTGAAGGAGGAGTTGCGGGAGTTGTGTGAATCACCGGAATCCGAGGGCGTGTGTTCCGTGCCGTACACCGCTTCCCAGGTATTAAGACTGCCGCCTCCGTACTCTTTTCCTCTTGAGTTGGATCGTGACACGTGCGGCGTGGAGTCGTCGTCACTCAGGGTCGACGAGTCGTACGAACGGTCGGCTTCGTCGTGAATCTGCGGCGTGGAGCGTGAACGGTGCCAGGCCACAGCGTCGTGCGAGGAGGAACGGGAAACAGCCGGAGTATTGTCTGGCGATCGTCCCACACGTTCGTGCTGAGGTTCAGTCAAATAGTGCGCAGACTTCGATCTACGTATCGGGGACTCACGGCCCTCTAGACCTGGACAGTCATCGAGCTCCTCGCCGGGTGGCGGTGGAGGGGCGCGGCCCTTTCCGTGCTGTGCAGGCCTCTTGCCAGCAACGCCGGCTGGTCCTAAAGACACGCCGTAGTCTAGTCCGTTGTATTTGTTCAAAAGCGATTCTTCTGAAGTTGAACGTACAAGGCCTCCGTCTCCACTGCTGGAACGGGATACTTTGCGCAGGTTTGAGCGGCGTCGCATCCAGTCATGCCGCTGGAAGTTGGAATTCACAACAAATGGAGGAGGATTGACCATGTTACCAGCAGTACCTGGAGGAATGCTGTAAATGGCCTCTTCCTCCTGTCCTTTTCTATAGACATCCCCCATACGGTCCTGGCGACTCTGGTATACTCTAGTATACTCCTTTCCTTGGCCAGGGTGTCCGTGCGGGCTATGGTGGCCATGGGAGTAGCCGGGCGTGGAGTAGGTGATGTGGACTCGGGCGTGGTCTCTACTGGGCGCTGCATAGTAGCTCTCGGGATCGTCATAGCCCATGGGGATCTTCTCGGGGCGACGGTACACGGCCGCGTATATTGCGTGGGGGTTGTTGGGCGCTGCGTAATGCTGGAAGCGGTCCCCAGAGCGTTCGGAATGTCCACCACTGCTGTAGTTGCTGACGCTTTTGTCAGCTCCAGAGTGGCCGGAGCTCGTTGACTCGCTCTCCTCCTCGTCGGGGGTGTACAGCTGCGAGTCACTCATGGTGAGCCCAGAGTCGCGACTCAGGTTGGTTAGTGACATCTTGTCCTTCCTGGGCAGCGGGGACAATTCTCCTTCCACTAACAATTCACGTTCCAGGGAGTCAATGCTACTGTCGTCCCTCCTCATGCCGCCGGAACTGTGAAGGCTGTGACCGCTGTGCAGGCTGTGGAGGCTGTCAGACTCCTCTGCGCCGCTGTCCTGCCGCATGGGGTCTCTCTCTGGCGGCTCACCCAAGAGGTGCAGTTTGTCTTCGCCGAAGATATCACCGCAGCGCTCGATGAGAAACTCCACAACAGCAGGTACTTGTTTTGAGGCCTCGGGGCTGAGTGCCAGGACGGGCGAGGAAGGCCACAGGATGGAGGGGCCGACGCACACCGCCAAGTTGGACGCAGACATCATGTTTTCTGAGGCGCGGCGAGCGATGTGGTGTAGAACACACAAGAAGTGCTGCAGTAAAGTCAAGTGTACTCGGGGCAGCCGGGAACACAGCAGGAGAGTTCGGGAAATGCGCTCCCGTAGATTACCGATGTGTGCTAATTCTAACCACTCTTCATAGAGATCTGCCACCAACAAGCAGTCTGGCATAGAGCGTAAGAAGTCTTTAAGAAGTGCTGCTACTGCTGTAATATGTACAGTGTCCAGGTCGATGGCTGAATCTGCGTCGCCGGAGTCCAGTTTCTCTCGTAATTCCCGCACCAGTCGAGCGTTGGCAGATTTTCTGAAGATTCCGACGGTAAAAGGGCCCTTCAAGAACAACTGCGACAGCATGTCCTGGAAGAGGAAACCAGATGTGTTAAGTACTAAAGGAAATAATACGTGAATGATAATACATGAATATCAAAAATAAGAAACACTGTCCACTGATCAACCTATAGCTTTTTTTACTTACCATGACGGGTTTGGGAAGGATATTATCCGAGTCGACCAGCTTGACGAGAGACTGGCCGTACAGGACTCCCGTGCACGAGTTGAGGCTTCCGTCCAGGGAGTCTCCCTTGCTGTTGGACCGCTTGAACACCCGGTGGATCCTGATGGGTGACTTGCGGGCCTTCTTTGATACCTTCTTCACACCTTCGGGCGACTCGAACGACAGCTTCCGCGCCTGCCGCAGAATGAACTGGCAGCGGGTGACCAGCTCCGCATTGTACAAGTTGTTGCACTGCTCGGCGTCGCAGTCTTGCAGCAAGTCTCGCACGCAGTTGAGCTTGATGGCATATGGGTATTCATGGCCGATGAGAGGGTACGGTGAGTCGTCCATGCCCGTCTTGACCCACAGCTGGAATTGCGACGAGTCTGCGCCGCCCATCTCCAGGTGGTCGAGGGTGAGCGATACGCACTCCCGCGCCGTCGTCGTCGAACTGATGCTCACGGTTTTGCTCTGTAGGGACAAATCCCTTGTTAGTCATCGAGGAAAGTAACATGTACACTTCTTATAATAAATAATGTATATATATATATATATATATATATATATATATATAAATATATGTGTGTGTGTGTATATTCTCAAATAAAAATATGAGAACATATTAATAATGAAGGGAAGGGAACACAATAGATAAAAAAAATAATGCAGAACGAAATACATGTATATCTATCTATATATATTGATATATGTATGATCTATCAACTTCTACCTCAATTTCTGTATAAATGCACTACGCCATTTTAACGCCATGTCGCGACATATCCGCTTTGCAGTGCAGTGTGACTTTCTCAATTACCCACAGTTAACGCAGGAAGTGAAATATTACTCCTCACCAAGGTGCGAAGAGTGAGGTACCAACGGAACGGAAGTGACAATGGGAAACTGCTTTATTAACATTCAACTGAACATCGATGTCTATACCCACAACAGTAAAGCGCTTATGTATATTCTTACGTTAATACTGTAAATCATCTACGACGATGAAGAACACATAAGCTGTTTCCTCTACAAACACACAGTGAGAGCATCGGCGATAATTGAAACTCCACACAATATTTAGTGTATAAAGTTCATAAGGTCGTCCATTAAAAGGGGCATCGTTATACCCGAGCGAGTGCCAGACAGAGGGGGCTTCATAGTGTGCCAGGTGTGTAAACAATCACACTGGCACACCTGCGCGCTATGAGCAATCCGCTGGAGTTTTATACTTTGTTATTTGTCTTCCTCGATCCCTCGCGTGATAAGGGAGATTAGATACACACTCGTGATTAGGCCAAATGGGGAAATATTCTAAATCAGACTATATTAATTCACTTGTTATTGTTATTGGTGGCAAAGGAATTGTGTATGGAGGTCAACGTGTGCCTATCTTATCAACATTATCGCAACGATGCTAAAATCAGCCTCATAGGAGGTTACATAAAAAATAATAATATACCAATATAATGCCCTAATGTCTATTATTATTACTTCACTATCTACATTAAGATAAGGAAACACTTGTGGAGGAAAAAGAATGAAACTGAATCGCGCGTGTCGAGATACTAACTTACTAAAACTATCTAAAGCCTCAATTATCAGTGACGCGACTTTATCACAAAAAGAGAACGAAAGGAAAGGTCAACTGCACAACTTACGAAGTCTATGTTATTGATGGGGTCGTAGTAGGTGACCTGGACGGTGGTGGAGGGCGGGTCCTTGTCCCTTTCCTCCGTCATCACCTGCTGCAGCTTGTTGTACCACAGATCCTTGGTGGCGACACAGCTGTTGGACACATGAGAAGATTTAACACGACTGTGGGCGCGGTTAAACGCAGACAGAGTGCTGCGGCGATACGCGGGGTTGCAGTCAGACACATCCTTGCTGCTGGGTTTGACGGGGCTGAAGGCGCTCGGGTACACGGCACTGGAGGAGCGCCTCAGCTGTGTGACCTTCGCCAGGCGTGGCACGGGCACGTCGTACAGGGGCTCACTGTTCTCGTCGCACGGGGGGCGCGACGTACCGTATGTAATTTCCGCGTACACGGGCTCCGGGATCAACACGATTTCTGGGCGCGCGACCATGCGCTCACTCCGAGATCGGCGAAGAGCAGCTTTTTTAACACTGTTTCCCAGGCGGGTGGACGCCCTTCGGAGGGCAGCCCCTTTGCTGCGCCCTCGGACAGCTTCCGACGGCTGTCTCCTGATACTCGACAGCTGCACGGGCTGCGTATCCTCTCTCGTTTTGTGAGGCGCGAACACTTTTCGTCGTATGACTGCAGGGGAGTCAGCGCCGCCCAGGCACAGCAGAGGTGCCACACACCCGCCCGTGCGCCCGCGACTTCCTCCCTCTTGCACAACATCCATGTCACAAGTCATTGTAAATCTATATCACAGTCTTCACTATCACAGAAAAAATTGCAAATTCTTAAAGAACTCGCTTGTTAATCAATGCACCATCATATCACTGTTCAGGATCTACGTGAGATTCTTATATAACTATATATATGTATATATCCAGGAGGCGAGATCGAAGATCATCTAACGACAGAAGTAAGGTTCATCCCGAGCGAGGTGTGGGTCAGCATCACGGACACTTCTTACACCTCCCGAGGTACAGAGCGAACTGAGGCTCACGCACGGCGCGCACACACTCTCTCGCTCGCCAGATCTCACGCGCTCACGCGGCGTCCGCATCTCCACAAAGCGAAATACCCATTTACGGAGAAGCATTACCAACCGCCTCTAATACGGTGTATTATTGAAAGATATTTAATAATGCGATTGAAAATAGTATTACGTTTGAGAAAAGAACTAATAGAATATGACATTATCCAGTTATAAAATGTTATCCTTATACTGGGACATCAAAAGCAGGAAAACGGACGCAGCTACTTGACCTGCTGACCAGCACACCGCCTGAGGCAAGGCTTATGATGATGACTCGGTTCTTAGCGTGACCTGCCGTGACCTGTCGTCCTAGTCCATCATTCGTATTATATATATTTTGTTCATCTTACTATTCTTATAGTAAAAAAAAAAACACCTTCGTGAAAGCCTAAGAATTATACCTATATTTTTCGGAATATTATCCGCGGCTTTCCAGCGCATTATCATAACCATCTTTCGTGAGCTCGCCGGCTCAGGTATCCCAACCAATCACAACCGAAGAAACCCACAGAGCTCGTTAATGATTGGTTGGGGAGCGAAGGCCGCTCAAGATGAATGGATAGCATCGGGGAATACTGGACTAATGATAAAACAGAAGGAATGCGCACAGACAGAGAAGAGTGAAAGAGCGATGGAGGTGGATGGATTAGAAAGACAGATAAGTGGAGAGCGAGTCACAAATAAATGCAGAGAGAAAGAGAGAGAGAGAGAAAATGCTAAATAAATTAGCAATACATAGATATATTGATAGACACTGTGTGTGTATATATATATATATATATATATATATATATATATATATGGATAGACACTATATATATATATATATATATATATATGGATAGACACTATATATATATATATATATATATATATATATATATATATGGATAGGCACTATATAGATATATGGATAGACACTATATAGATATATGGATAGACACTATATAGATAAATGAATAGATAGACAATATAGAGCTTGATAGATGTATGAGCAAACAGAAATATACAGATAGGTAGTCAGATAGCCAATATACAGATAGACATAGATAGAGGGAGATGAGGAAAGAGGGAGAGGGTGAGGGAGAGGGAGAGAGAGGGAGAAAGAGAGAGAGGGAGAAAGAGAGAGAGGGAGAAAGAGAGAGAGAGAGAGGGAGAGAGAGAGAGAGAGAGAGAGAGAGAGAGAGAGAGAGAGAGAGAGAGAGAGAGAGAGAGAGAGAGAGAGAGAGAGAGAGAGAGAGAGAGAGAGAGAGAGGCGCCTAGCCCGGAGCGGCATCGGGGCAACCCGCTGTAAACATGTCCGTCACCAGCCAGCCTCTTCCCGCCCCGTAGCTCCATACACTCTAATTTTCTCTGCTTCACTCCTCATCAAGGGATGCCGTCACCCCGAATCGAGAGACGAAAGCACTCACCAGACATCATTACATCACCACCAACGCACAGGCAGAGAAAAGCAACAGCGCAAGCACATTCTCCCATGACCCCGTGACACCCGCTTCTCGTCTGTCAAATTTCAACGACCGTGCAACACGAGTGAAATACAAAAGGATAATGTCAGAAGAGGGAGGCGAAGGGATGAAAAGAGGAAGGAGGATACAAGAACAAATAACAAACAAATAGGTTCGTGCTTACTTTTCTACTAAGTAGTATATATATGTGCCTATCTGTTTCCCAATATAATTCTAGTCATTTGTCTCAAAACTTAAAATTATTTCCTCTTGTTTTTAACTATTTAAGTGCACGTAACCGAGTCTCCACCGAACAACAGGTCCCCGTCTCCTGGAGGCACGGAAGGTGTACGAGCCACGGGGTGGTAGTCCTCGCAGCAGGAGCGAGAGGGACGGGGGAGGAAACCCAGAGAGGAGCCAGACACCCTCGCACCCTTCTCCTTCTCCCCCCCTCTCGCCCTTCCTCCCCTCTCCCCTCTCTCCCCGTAAATGTTTACCCGCTTATCTTACGCCTTGCCGCCTCTCCCTACTCGCCTTCTTCACCCTACGTACTTATTAAAAAAAAAGTGAAGTGGGAACACTTAAATAAACGGAGACGTATGTTCCTCTTCGCGAAGGTAAGAGAGTCGAACTCGTATTCTCTTCAATATGCTGCTTGTTATTCGCGTTATTAGGACGAAGGGAAAAATACGGCTTAACCCTTTTCACGACGTTAAGGGCATCCTAACAGCGCGGAAAAGGGACCTTATAACCCTTCATGCGTTGACGTCGCTGTTGTTCGCAAGCGTTCACCGGCGGCTTTTTGAAGCGTTGTGATTGTGCGGAGATTGGTGTGGACGGGCAGAGCGTGGAACAAATAAAGGGAAACTGTAGGGGAGCGGGAGGGACGAGAGAGGAACCCCGAGGCTATACCGACCCTTCACCACCCCATCCCTCCCCCCCTCTCTCCCTCTCCTTCTCCCCCTTTGCTACCCATCCTCTCTCCTCCCTCTCAAACCACAAATTCTTTCAAATTCTGTGTCTGTCCAATTTCCATTCTGCCTTTCCTGGGTCATTGGTGATGCGGGGTTACGTGCTTCTTAACGTCTATCTGTGAGCGTCTGTATACTCACTGAACTCATCGGTGAATTCAATTACCCTCATTAAGCATACCGCTGAGATAACCTGCCTGAAGCTAAGGAAACTGTGTGTAGTCATGCGAACGTTGTCTCTCTCTCTCGCACCCACTCACACGCACACAGAGACACGTATACACACATAAACACACCTGGATATCGTCTTACACTACTATAAACACGGCTGAACCTCCTGCACCATCAAGCATCGTCTCTCTTACCTATTCCCAAGACTCGTTCTCTCTTTCTTTCTTTCTGTCTCCCCCTCTCTCTTTCTTTTTTTCTCTCTCCTTCGTTTACATATTTTGCTTAACAACTGTATATCAATTAAAAGTTAAAATCACCTCTCTCTCTCTCTCTCTCTCTCTCTCTCTCTCTCTCTCTCTCTCTCTCTCTCTCTCTCTCTCTCTCTCTCTCTCTCTCTCTCTCTCTCTCTCCCTCCCTTACTTTCCCCCCATGCACTATGATAATGGTTTTTCACACACCATTTACACAGGTTGAGGGAAAAGTGAGTTGTTCGCCACCTTAACGGAGTCCCACTCGCCTGTCTGAACTTCTTTCATGCTAATCCCTTCGCTATTCACAGCGGATTCTCTCAGGCGGGTCACGGCGGCCTCTCTGTACCTATGCACGTAGCGCCCAAACACACAAACACTCAATCATACACGCACACACAGATGTAAGCACGCAAATGCACTCACACTCACTCATTTAAACATATAGACACAAACAGTCAAAAACATATTCCTGCAATCAAGTAACCAAATTTTTTCCAACTTGTAAGTCAAAAAAAGAAAAAGAAAAAAAGAGAAAAACTGAAATGCGTTTAAGCTAAATCGGGCACTTCCAGCAGAGTAAATGCGATAGTTGACCAAGTCCTTGAACGGAGGAAAACCGATAACTGCAGTCGGAAATCTACTGCTTGTTGATTTCTGGTTAGGGGAGGGAGGGAGGGAGAAGGATAGGGGGAGCCAGAGAGAGAGAGAAAGAAACAGAGAGAGAGAGAGAGAAGAAGTGGGGGGGGGGGGGGGAGAAAGATATAGAAAAAGAAGGAAGGAAAGAAAGAGAAAGAGAGCAAGAGAAAGGAAATGTAAGCCGCGCTTCAGGAAGACAAAATTCGCCACAGTCTCCACACGGCGCCGACCCATATCTGCCAGGGTGTCACGCTCTACGGTTATGCTGGCAGGAATGTCGAGACGGAAGGAGCGATCTGAGGCAGACGCAGGGCAGACGCAGGGGGCCGTCACACAGCCAGCGAGACGGGCGTAACGGGTGGCCAGTCACAGTTAGGGCGAGGGCGGACACGTGGGCGCCTCGAGAAAACAAATCGTGTGGGTCGAGTCTGCAGGAATTGGGGCAGGGGGGTAGGGTGCAAATTATAGGCTAATTTTGCTGTCCTCTTGCTAATGGGATTTGATCATTCTGTCTGAATTTGCCTTCGCTCAAGCGCTCACCCGTGTCTGTAAACATCAGTCAACGCTATGATACAGAATCACCTTGCATTTATCTATAAGTCAACAAGTTACTTATCTTCAGTCAAGGTCATCAAAAGCGGCAAATTTTGAAAAAGGGAATCGTTCTGTAATCCCTGTTTATATAAATGGTCATTGCGGCACAACACCGGATTTTCTTTCTTTCGATCAGACGTCGGGATATGTGAGGTCCCTTTTATCCAAAACGATGGTTTGTGGCCCTAATCACTTATGTGTAAATATTAGGTGTATACCCACTTGTCAAACATATTCAATCATTCTTTTAAAAAGGGGACGAGAATTTCGAGAAAAAAAAGTATTTTGTTTGGCTGACATTAGGTAGCAGCAGGCCTATAAGATTCCTTGACTTGAAAATTAAAGGCTGTCTGATATGAATTTGGGTTCTCGTCCATATACGTCCCACATCCAAAGGAAGTTCAAACCTAAAATGATCACTACGCAAAACAGATGGAAATGTTGTTCCCGCCTACGCACCCACAAGAAAACGCGGTCATAAGCATTCATCCATTCATCCATCATGCGGTAAATACTCTACGAAGTGGGACACGCACGTTGGACCCCCGAAGTTAACCCTCGACGCAAAGTAAGTTCGTAGTATCAGAGGATAAGTCCCCAAGCATTCGAAGTATGTGAACAGGGGAAGGGGAAACAGGGAAGGGGAGGAGATTGAGCTTCACTGGGTACTTGAGTCTGGCTTAGCCGGGGACAACAGCCGTCAGGGGACCATAAACGCGTACAATGGAGGGTAGCGCAGACGCAGTCGAATCCAATAATACCCCGTTCCATCCTCCTATATTTCCCATTCGTCGTAAAGTCTTCACAGCTAGCAATGACCTGTTTACACACGTGCGAATGTGTACACGTGGTCGCCCTGTCTAAACACAATGAAGATGAATGTTATCACATAAACGGATAACTATTTGGTTACATAATTTTTTTTATAACTCGTTTGTGTATTTATGTTACTGTTAATAATAGCAAAGTCGGTTGAGTCTCGTTGCGATCCAAAAGTCTTCTAGCATAAAACATACTTTGCCAACCATTCAAAATCTCCATTTCCCCGACTAAATGCAAATAACCTCCCTTAAAATGTCCGTGTATAATAATAACGGAAACACCAGATAAAAGACAAATAGAAAACACGGCATCACAAAGAGAAACAAATCTTTTCCTAATCACAGCCTTTTCCCACGCTGTTGCCCAGCCATGAGCCCGGATATATTTCCGGACCACACCCACGGGGTCAAGTGCCGGCCTGGGAGACAATCTGATGCTTTTAATTATCAGGTCAGACGGCTAGACCATGACCCCAGCCTTCCCGCGCCTCGTCCCATCAGCCGTCCCGCCGGCGCCGCCTCAACCAGGTGCTGCAGGAGGTTATGGGAGTGATAATTAAATGCCCATGTCTCTGCATTACCCGCTGGATGTGCCGTAAGTAGCGTTCCTCAAGTTTACCTTCCTTTGTGTTTCACAAGTACTTAAAGTTGTTCTTTTCGTCCGTCCATATCTTTTGACCATTAGTGCAATCCGGGATTAAATGTCAATCCGAAAACAAATAACTCAGCTGCATATAATATGCAACCTGATTGGACTGGTTTAGCAATACGACTACCCTCCCAATCGCCAGCATTTTTCCATTATTTTTTTTTTAAGTATTGGGTCAATTTCATTTTGTTCTCTCTCCCGAGATACGATCTTTTAAAAGTCAACGTCTTGTCAACACCTTCGCGGCGTCGGGGAGAAGGAGGAGCAGCTGAGGAACCACTCATTAAGACGAGGTCTCCAGGGAGGCCGCCAGCTGATTCGGCACATGGAGGGCCGCCGCACGAGGGAGGAGGGGATCAGCGCCAATAACATCAATCGGAACCTCTCAACGTGTCTGGGAGCCTCCCCGCCTTCCTACTCTAGTTGGGTCCTCCGTGGTCATGTGAATCTACGCGGCCGATGGGCGTGGGCGTCCCTTATCCCGGTTGAAATCAGGACAAGATGAAAGATAGCGTGCGATCATTAAGGTGAGGGGATAGTTGGTCAGGGATTACCGTCCGCGTGGGAGATGAGCGGGGTCGTGTGTGTCATGTGCTGGCCAGGTGGACCACACACGCCACCGATTGTATCGTGGGAAATGACCGCTGGATTGTTTCTTTCTTGGTCTTTCGAATGGAAAGACGGTTACAACATCTGGTATATGTTAAATTGCCCACGCGAAATTAAATTATGCATCGCTACTACCGGAAAAGGAATTCAGTCTCCCCGTCTGTGTTTACATTCCGGCCTGTTAATGGTCGTTAATGGGACCGTCCTCAGACAAGGAGAGAACATGCCCTCGACATGCCCGTCCTCTTATCACAACACCTCAGCCCCTCCCCCCCCACACCCCCACCTCGCCTACAACAACAGTTTGGGCGGGAAGACGACACCACACATACCCATGTAGTACCTTTTCTCGACCCCGGCTCCTCTTACCCACGACCGCACGCCCGTCACCTGACACCCCGCCCACCCGCGC
>NC_061853.1:33966964-33971964 GCF_019202785.1 Penaeus chinensis
CCAAAAATAGTAAAAGACAACTACCAACGAAACCATCCAAGATCATCTTAAAGAGCAGCAGACGAAGAGGAAAAATAAAGACGCAAGACCAGTCTTTCCTCGCAGGCGTGGCCGGCGCGGCGAAGGAGTCCAGCCACGACGCTAAATGTCAACGCAAAAAAGAGAAAAGTTCGAAGCGGAAGGTCCGTCGTTGGCTCGGCACTCACCCCCCTCCCCCCCTGCCCACCCCCGAAGCGCGCGCGCGGGAACACGGACTGTCCAGTATGACACACTTGCGCATGGACTGGAACGATCGCATGGACCCCACACACTTGCACGATGCATGTCATTTCGCGCGCTCGCTCTATCACGCTTTTCTGTGTCGACATTCGGAGTGCAACATAAACCCCCGCGACGCCGACATGTGTTTAATCCGGAGACCGACGGTGAGTCGGGGTCTGTCGGACGCTCCTTGACTCCCTGAACGTGATGCTCAAGAAAGCATGTTTATGTATGTATATCATATTTATGTATGCATTATATATATATATATATATATATATATATATATATACACACACACATATACATACATACATACATATATGTGTGATATATATATATATATATATATATATATATATATATATATACACATATATATATATACATATATAGAAGGATAGAGAGGCAGACAGATAGATGGACAGATATACAGAGAGAGGCTTTTGCTATACAGAACAAGTGTTCTTGTTTTCCGGTGTGGAACGTGGAACCCCTGGTGCAATATGACCCTGAGCCCATTAGTCCAAAAAAGAAAGGGAAGAAAAGGTAATCACGGAGAAAAAAAGAAAGAAAAAAAAACCCAATGCGTTCGTGATCTGAACTTACGCAAGGACAGGAATGTGTCCTTGAGGGAGGGGCACCCACGCTCTCGGAGGTCCTGCCGTAGAAGGCCTTTGGAACCCGTTCTGCCCGAGTCGTATGGGTACATGTAGAGGGCGCAGAACAAAGAGTGATAATCAAGGAACGTGCAGACAAACTGACCTTAAACTGAAGGCTCAGATCAGATAAAATATTAACAATAACCAATTTCACTGCAGGACTTTCTGCAGCTGTATCTCTCTGTACCTGTTAACTAAGCCTATAGACAGAAGAGAACAATCAAGCTAATAACAATACTAAAAATAATAACAAGGAATAACAGATAACACTAAAAATAGTCACTACTGAACTCTACAAGGCAAGAGAGTCGCAGGTCCCGAGGCCAGCGCACGCCAACGTGACGCTGTCGAAATGAAAGTTTTCTGGAGAGAGAGTTAAGCATCAGCGCTACTGGTCACGCTACTACGCTACTGAATTACGGGGCCTTAACTCTGGACTACTTTAGAAACTACAAGACAAGGACTACGTTGTATTCTAAACTACACAATACAGACATTTAAGACAGATAGACAGAAAAAAACATATAGAAAAGGGGAGAAAGGAAAGAAACATGCACGCGGAAAGAAAGAAAGAAAGAATGAAGAGAGGGAGAGGGAGGGAGAGAGAGAGAGAGAGAGAGAGAGAGAGAGAGAGAGAGAGAGAGAGAGAGAGAGAGAGAGAGAGAGAGAGCACAGAATGACAAAGAGCCACAAACCGAAACGAATACAAGAACTAAGAAACATTATCTGCTGGCATTCAAGTCACCACATCGTTACGCCGAACAAGAGAGCCACGCCTCAAAAATTCTACCCCGTGTACCCATCACCAGGACGCGGGACGATACGTCAGCCAACAAAGCGCCATCACCAGTACGTAGGTCGTTCTCTCAAATCCACACCTTGACGCTGGTCCAGTGGGGTACATTCCGTCCTCGCGTGCCTCTGTACCGTCGGACGCGGTACACCATACCGTCCCTGACCAATACCGTATCTTGTGCTTGCGCCATCGCGTTCAGTCACAAAAGCGACGCAGTCTTGTTTGCATGCGGGCCTCCTCGCAGTGCCTGACCCGTTGCAGTTCCCCCGAACCAGGCCTTTTTCCGGCGCCAGATTGCTACCGTGTTCGATTGTCTTCGTCTTGACGTCAGCTGAGAGTTCTAGGCAGCGACGCGTACGACCGAAACAAAAGTAAACAAAGCCCGGATTGTTTGTTGTAAAATACCGCTCCACAATCTCCGTGGTCGTGCCACGCTTTGTTTTCTTTCTTGTTTTTATAGTTTTTGCAACACATTCGCGTGTTTGGCTGAATTCCAAGTAATCAGTGATCCATGAAGTCCTTAATCCGCAACTGCTTTTTTTCTTTCTCCGTCCAGTACTTTTAAGTCCCAGGGAACCACACTGATAAGCTCCCTTTCCACATTCCTTATCATCCTCTACACCTGTTTTGCAGTCCCAAGAATTTGAAGAAAAAAAAAATACACACTATGGAAATATAACTTCCTTATTCATACATTTGCTACAAACGGGTTATCTTTCCGTTGTTGTTTTTTGTGCGTGCAAATCAGCCACAGTTCTACGTCACGGAGAGTAACTGTTAGTTCCAGTATGTGGTCCTTGAGGTGCCTCCTACTGACCACCGCCTACACAAGCACGCCGCACTCACTACACCACCACGCCCTCCCCGCACCTCTCGACACAACGCACTCTCCTTCTTTCACTGCGCGTCTTTGATTTCCTTTTCTCGACATTCTTTCCTTCATTTTCTTCTGCACATTCTCGGTTTACTAGAGTATATCGTTATCTGACAGTGAGCATGGACGACTTTCCAACAAACCATCACTGGCATCTTGAACCTTTTTCATATTCCAGTTCAGTTTTTTAAGTGGATTCTTTATCAGCGTACTTTCTGTGAAGGTTATTTCACTAGTTGAGTTGGGTTGGATTTCCGCTAATTGGGGATTCATGAGAATGTGCATATATATATATATATATATATATATATATATATATATATATATATATATACACACACACACACACACACACACACACACACACACACACACGTCTGCATGCACATACACGCTCACACACATAACAAACAAACAAACAAGCACATACAAAAACAAACACACCCTGTATATAAATATAAATGTATATATAAATATATATATATAAATGTATATATAGATAAATAGATAGATAGATAGATAGATAAGAGAGAGAGAGAGAGAGAATGTATGTATATATATAAACACACACAAACAGCACGCTAATACATCTACTACAAAAAACATATTTACACTTGACACAGGTGACCACAAACACACAACTGCACATTGAAGATCCCCTCTTCACTGAGTCAGACCGGAAGTCGACATTCTAATTAAATGCAGATGATAATCACACGGAACACTTGAAATGAAAGAAACACTCGTGTTGCGTAAGTTAGATTATAGTTCCAAAGCATTTTCATTATTCCGCGGACGACACTGTATTCGCGCTACACATAACACGGGTTAAGGACACCGCACGGCACTCACACTTGGTCGGACACTGTGTCTACGAAACCTCCGCATTTCGCCTGGAATAATCACTTCGAAATCCCTGATAAAAATCCTGCAGTGCTGCCGCAGCAGGAGCGGCACCGCTGCCGCCTCTACAGGTACTAGCAGTGGAGCAGTTGGAGGAGTGGATGTGGCGCCGCATGCGGTCACTTTCCTCGAGTCCGGCGCCAGACACCGCCCGCCACGCCGCCTCCACGCAACACACCGCGGCCCGGGGACCATTACGCCCTCAACTAGGTCAATTTTAGATCGGTCTCTGACGCGCCCGCAACAAATATTGCCGATTAACATTGCTTCTAGACGCATCCTGCGGTAACCTATAAAAATATAACTCGCACATGAAGCCGCAGTCCATGCGCATGTATGTCATGCTGGACAGCACTCAAGGATGGGACCCCGAGTCCTGAGCACAAGTCACTGGTTTTATTCATCTTCTAGTATCATTCATGGCGGAAATAGTATACATTAGAAACGGTAAACAAGTACGTTACTTCTCACATTTAAACGAAAGTTGAAACCGAACTAGTGAATTAACTTGATAGGCCCCCACCCCCAAAAAAAAAAAAAAAAAAAAAAAAAAAAAAAAAGTTTCCCGAATTTCAATGAGCGGCGTTTCCAAAGTTTCCCAGAAGCCGCAAGTGAAACGCCGGGGTTTGCGGCCATCGCCATGCGACGTTTCTCGCCCGGCGCGAATCTGATGAACGGCGCTGCTCATGTCACCCGCTAATGAACCCGGACGGAAGACACGAGGCTCCGGCGAGTCCAATTACGAGAGACATTCTGCACTCTTATTAATCTCAAAAAGTTTGACTGTTTCTGAAAGCTTAATTTTCTTTTATTGTAATGGCAGGCCACATTTCTCGAAGAAAGAGAAAAAAAGAGAAAACGAACAATGATCAAAACTCCGAGATACACATCTGGCACAGCATAATATCGGTAATAAAATTCCTATACAATGTGCTCCGAAGGACCAGGTTCCTCCAACAAGACCAGTTCTCGCAGCAATTGCAATCCAGTATATCTCATATCGCGCTTTTTCCAGTGCCTGCTCCCTCCCTGCTTATGACAACGCAGCAATCTCGAGCATCTTATTACCTGCGTCGGGGGCCGTATTTGCTAGCTCTTCTGCAACTCGGTAAAATTCATCGTGCCGTAAACAATTCGTTGTAAATTGCTCCCCGAGTTGCAAAGTCCTGCTTTGTTGTTTGCTACTGCGGAGAAAGCGACAGAGAAGTTATTATCATTCCCGCTTTGCAAGAAAGGCCGATGAAGTTTCTGAGATACCGAAGGCACGTATTGTTATACATGTGCATTTGAGCGAGAAGAAAAGATGATGAAGAAAAAATGAGAAACAAACAATAATAATATACACAGCAATGAGAAAACCAGTAAAAGGAAAGGAAGAAAGGAAATAAAATAAAAAGCATTATATATAAATAATACAGACATTTCTTAGCGTACAATATATCAAACTACACACAACAAAATAACAACATATCATCACCAATTAAATCGCCCAGCGGAACATTGC
>NC_061853.1:33976964-33999464 GCF_019202785.1 Penaeus chinensis
AGAAACATTTGGTTGTCTGCGCAACGCATCAACAAAACAAAGACGCCCCACGAAGCGCACCGCACTCAGGGACAAACTCATTACCGCGGCTACTTATCGCCGCCGCTGAAACGTAAACGCGAGTCTTATGGGAAAGGAAGGGAAAAAAACGGGGAGAGGGTGGGGGGGGGTTCATTACTCTCATCCCAAAGCCTTTTTCTTTGTCGAGTTCCAGAGGAGCAATGGTTGAAACAGAAATCGCGCAAGTCCGGTCAAACCTGGCGAAGAGATAAGCATGGCGGATGTGACACGCCAGGTATGATGGCAGCGTTTCACAGAGCCGTAAAAAAACTGCCGGCCATACCTGACGTGCACAATGAGCCATCCCGCAAATAGATCTGGCTGAGACAATAGCAGGCGATCCAACACGAAGACAACATCGCCGACATATGTGAGCAGCCGTCCCTACAAGGAGCCCAGGGACCATTACACGCATCCTATCTATGGGACTCGGCGAAGGAACCCTGCCGGCTCAAGGCCTCGGAAGGGAAAATGGTTGCGGCGAGGCTGACATCGCCGGCATATCAACCACAACCAGAAAAAAATAGTCACATCAGACCTAGAGGGCTAAGGAAGTCGTTTGGTTATCATTACTTATTGGAAATCCGATATCGATACCGCATAGGATTGTTACAAATTAAATCATGGAAACAGAACCTTCTTTACTTTTTTTAAAGAAATAGGAAAGAGAATGATAAGTAATAACTAGATCCGAAAGGAATAACAAGTGACTGAAAACTTCAATTAAACCATGAACAGCGGGAATGATCAGGTGAACTGTCGCGTGAAGGTGACACTAAGCTTTTGCACAGAGAATACCACGAATCCCGCGACGAGATACAAAGCCCAATGGCAGCCGACGGAGCTCTAGAAAGCCCCCACTGTCCATTCCCTGACACAAAGGGGCAGTGACAGTGGAGGAAACACTCCGAGGGAAAGTCTGTGGGCGTAGGCGTGTGTGCCTCTTGTGCGCCTGACACTCCCTCGCTCACACGCACACGCCGACTTTCACGCCGTCTGTTGACCGTAACACATGGACAATGATCCTCCTGCGTGATCAAGGGCCCGTCGCTCGTCATCGGAAACACAGACACAAACACACACGTTTCTCACCCGATCTCACTAAAGCCTTCCCTGGCATAAAGCTTCGCCTTGGTAGATCCACGGCCGAACCCAAGGTCTAAAATATTAATCCAATTTTCTCTTGCAAGGTTTACTTTTCTACGAATTAAGACGTCGGACATTTCCTATATTTTTCCTATGTTTTTGTCACCATTGCTAACGTTACCCTCACCACTATACCTTTTTGAATGGACAAAAGAAATATCTTCTATTAGTCAAGTCTACTCGAGTCGTCGAGTCATACTCTCTGTCATATCCAGCGTCGCCGAGTGACCGGCATCTCTCCAGCTGTATCAGGTGCCAAGTGTCACGCGGGACTTGGCCGGGTAATAGGCCTCGACTGAATAGAAACTTCAACAGCCGTTCCTCCCTCGCAATCATTATTCAAACGCAGGGGCGATGAAAGCTGCGGGAGGACCATGAGACACTCTTCAGAGGGGAGGGGAGGAGAGGGAGGGGGCTGGAGAGTAAGAGGGAGGGCGGAGATGGTGCAGGTGGAGAGGGGAGGGGCAAAGGGGAGGGAAAGCCAGGGGGGGGGAGGACGAAATAGCGCTGACCAATATCTGACTCACCGGGCTTCATGACGATAACATAAGCTATTTCCTCGACAGGTCACGCCCTCGTGCAGATATAAAGAAGCCTCGTCGGGCCAGAAACTGCGAGCGTGCGGCGCTTCTCACGCACACAGGCAGGTGCATTAAGGCATCAACGCACGAACGAAATTACACCCAGCAGCCATTCGCCCACAAAGCATATTCAAAGGAATACAGTTGACTTAGGAACCTGCTGAATCCGCCGTAAGTACCTGCTGACGGGCTAGCATCCGCCCTGCTTTACGCTACTTGTCACGTCAGTTTTTTCCATCGCGCAATAAAAACAATAATGCGTAACGTTAGCATGTTTTTGCCGGCTGCCTGTTCGAAACACCCGGTCGCTTCTCGACGTCTAAGGCATGCAGAAGGGGAGACAAACTCCTCGAGACGGGACAATCGGGACATCTTAATTACCACCGAGTATGTAAAAAAGACATAAAATCCAACACACAAATGAATAAGAAGTGACAGTATGCGAGGAAAAACGAGCGTCATCAATAATCTCAAGAGAGGTTGGAGGGAACATTGAGGAAGAAGGGAAAAATAGGAGGTGACGATGGTGGTGATGGAAAAGGAAGAGGAAGAGATAGAGGAGGAAAATAAAGAAGAAAAGAAAGAAGAAAAGGGAGAGGAGAAAGAGGAAAATGACAAATAGGAAGAGAACGAAGAAGAGGAGGAGGAGGAGGGGGGGGGAGGGGGGGAGGAGGAGGAGGAGGAGGAGGAGGAGGAGGAGGAAGACGAAGCGGAAGGGGAGGAATAGGAGCAAGGGAGGATGTTTGAGAAGTAAAAGAACGAGGGGTTTGGAGTAGGGGTCAGTATGAGGACGGAGGAAGAGGAGGTGCATACCAGAAAGAAAAAAAAAGAAAAAAAAAAAAAAAAGGAAGAAAAAAAAAAGAAAAAACAAACAAACAAACAAACATAAAACCGATTCCGAACATGAAAACAACCAAGCGAAACAACAAAGCCAATCAAGGCGAGAGAGAAAAGGCCAAACAAGTCCCCCGTCGATCGCCCGGCTGCCAAGGGGCGCCCCAGATGACCCAATCCCGCCAGAGAAGTTGAATGACCTCTGCGGAATGACCTACCTGAGTGACTGGGTCTCGCTCGTGCAGGCGGAGGTCGTCATGGGGGAAGAGGTCTTGTATCCTTTCGAGTTCGCTCTCCTCCTCCTCGCCTCGCCTTACAAGCTGCAAGGCAACAATTAATGCTCCGTTAGTTGGGATGTAAAGAAACAGAAGATAAAAGAATATACTACTGGTGTCAATACAACAACAACATACACTAATAATAATAATAATAATAATAATAATAATAATAATAGTAATAATAATGATGATAATAATAATAATAATGGAATGATTTAATTCTATTATAAAACGTAACAGTAATTCTAAGAAATCCGTTATGAGTACCATGCACCAACTATTAAAAAACATGATATACTATTGCTATATTCATTACTAATCCGTTATTCAAATGGCTTTCCTGTTTGCATAGAGCACAAAAAACTCTATCCTTAAGGGTAAAAACGTAAATGCTAATACAGTCACTAAACAAACCCATATAATTTTACAACTCCAATTATACGCACAAGCTTACGCAGGTTCCACAAATATCCCAATGTGAGTTTACAAGACCAGACTAAATGTTAAAAATAATTATATAAAAATAAAACAGCAACAGCTATAACAGGACAAGGGAAACTTAAACAAACGTAAATCTATCATTGATAAACTTCATTGCATCCATTTCACGGCCGACTACGAAAATAATTACGGACATTGACATAGCCATTATGTACAGGGGATTCTTCTTCTCCGTGGCTAGAGAACATATTTGAACTTAATGCATGGCATCACAAGTAGGCGTGGATAATATGCTGGTGATGTAATGGGCGTGGGCGGGCGGGCGTGAAGGGAATGGTGTGCTGAAACCATCACAGCCCCCCCCCCCCCCCCGGGCGTCACCCTCTCCCCACCCCGCAAATGCACGTGTGGCAGGTTGACTGACATAGTACTGCGTTAGTGGTTTGTGGTCTGCATACGTAGGGTTAGCGTGGCGTCGATGCTGTGGTTGACATCGTGGCTGTGGTGTTTGCCAAACGGCACTTGATTATGGTTTCGTGTGCGTAAAAATAATAAAAAATAAAACAAAAGGTGGGAAATATTTTCTAGTGTGCTATAATTCTCCTTATATGTAGACCTCCGGTTGAATGTTATGCAAGGCATACTGAGAAGAATGTTTTAGCTTATGCAGACGAATAGACTAGTCTGGGTGGTTGGCAAGTAGCAGCAAAACGGGCGTGGGCGGATCTGGCCCGTCGTCTGCACTAGTCATCAGGGTCAGGAGAAGGAGGAGGAGGAGGAACAGGAGGCAGGGAATGGGAGAGGAGGGAGGAAGGGAAGGGTCAGAGGCACTATCACAACCAAGATCCTCACGATATCAATATGATTAAAAAATATTCTCCCCTTTTTGCACAATATAGTCGCCAACAGTACGAGGTGCACTATCATCTTGTCAACCTTCAGTGTCGGATGTAATATTGCACAATCACGAGCGCCTTCGCCATGACATGCACTGAACCCAACACGCAAACCGTCACAATCATTAACATTAACAGCGAAGGTAATGATTACCTGTATGCTAATGCACGCACATGCATGCACGCACGCACACTCTCACACACACACACATATACAAAAAAAAAAAAAAAAAAAAAATAAGCATAAGATTCTGAAATCGGAATACCTCCAAGAAGTTTTTAAAGAGAAATCTTACTTGACACTCTCCTAGCGACTCCTCCCTCCTCCCCACCCTTGCCAAAGAGGTGTGGGCGTGCGAGCAACCCAAGGGTGCGCCCAGGACATAAATCCGCCCTCATTCCAACGCCCATTTTGGGTGCGGCAGATATGGGCGCACTCCTAAATCTACACCCATAAGGAATAATCCCAGAACTTGTGTTTATTGCTTCATCAAGAGATCTCTTCAGGATACGCAGACCTTTTTTGCCGCGTCGCCATGGGCGCTCAGGTCGCATGTACAACCAATGTTTTGCGACGATAACAGAATAATTCTTGGTTTTGCTCGCTCTACGTTTGGAATACTAAACGTGGAGGCGTGTCACAGGAAAGCATGATGATAATATAAGAGCCCTGTCACCTGTGACCTGTGCTAACGGGAGGGGCCCTCGGGCAACGATAGGGTGGTGGGTGACCCATGCAGGTTAGACCAAATACGGTTTCGCGGGCGTCGTCCCCCGCGCCCCCTCCCTCCGGTCTCAATCCACACCCGAAACCGGCCGCGTCCGCTCCATCAGTCCGATTACCGGGCTTATAGTGCCAGCCGACGGCAGTCACTAACGCTGATTGACACGTGGACCGGCAGCAACGCCTTCGATCATCGCCTCCGGTCAGGCACGCGACGCCACCTCCTTCCATCCTGCCAGGAGGAGGCTCCGTGAAAATCTTGCTGCGCGTCGCATCAACTTCACGCGAGTCACCTTACGCTCATGACGCCCTCCGTGGCGCATGAAAGTCAGCATTAGCGCGTCAGGACAAGGCGCCTCCCGGTCGGCAATGACGAAACCCCTCCCTCAAATACAGGCGTTGGCCGAACGCTCCACTGACTTCCGTGGGATCCGCGACGAATAAAGAGGACCAAACTGGCGTGACATTGGCGATGAGTGAGCACGAACAGGAACAAAAACCCACTGCCAAGACGCCCCTAGTGAATCCTGCTCCCGGGGATACTCTGGCTCCGGATGCCAGTCACTCTCTGGGAATTTCAATGTGCCTGGCAGAAATGATCCGCAGTGGAAGAGCGAGAAAACAAGCGCTGTTTCCAAGAATATTCAGCCCTGGGAAAGAATTTCATTGTGGGAATAAAAAAAATAAAAACACACGACATAAATTGCTGTTCATGGGATCATTCAAAACACCACTTTGACAGAATCATCGACCTCCTTAAGCTGCCTCTGACACTGACAAAGTGACTCCAATCCGAGAAACATTGTGTTAACACTATTTGCTATTCCTATTAATAAATAAAAATCACACGCCAGATGAGCATGTCCTTGCGTCTGACGTGCTGCGCATTCTTTCGTTTCCTGTGAAAGTGCGCCTTGCCATCTTTTATTCACTTGGATGAGTTTGCTTTCACCTTAACCATCTTTTTCATCCCGTCTGCTTAGTAATTATGGCCAAAATAAAACGTGTTAAAAGTTTAAGTAAAAGCACACAAACACGTTTCAGAAACTGATCATAACTATGATTTACGTAATGTAATGGATATATAATACATAATATAAAAATATTCTCCATATTACAAACTCTAGTAACAGAGAGAGAGAGAGATCTCCATATAACAAACTCTAGTAACAGAGAGAGAGAGAGAGAGAGAGAGAGAGAGAGAGAGAGAGAGAGAGAGAGAGAGAGAGAGAGAGAGAGAGAGAGAGAGAGAGAGAGAGAGCAGGACTTCCGGTCCCCTCATTCAGGAGAGATTCCAGTAAGTCATGCAATTTACCAGCCTGATTCACACACATACTTCCTCGCTGGCTGACATCCCCCACCCACCCCGACGTCCCTACAATCATATGGCTATTCTTGCGAGATCCCTTCTGCACGGTCTTTCTCTCGTGCGCGCGGGGTCTTTCCGTTCCGCCCCGTCTGTTTGTTATGCAAACCCTGGCAACAAACATTTGCTGAACGTCGTTCAAGCTTTTCGCCAATCTCTGCGAGTCAAAAAGAGAGGGGCAGGGGGGATGGGGGGGGGGAAGCGAGAGGGAAGGGAAGGGCAGTGGGGATGGGGGGGGGGGAGGGCGAGAGGGAAGGGAAGGGCAGTGAAGGATGGAAAGAGGAGAGGGAGAGGGAGAGGGAGAGGGAGAGAGGAGGGAGAGAGAGGGAGACGGAGAGAGGGAGGGAGCATTGGGGGGCGGGATAAATTAACTTCATACATTCTGAATGAATGACGTAAGACGTGGCGACGAAAAACACGAGGGCGGAGAGGGTTGTGGCAACAGCTGCTAGAGCCATACCCTTGCCATGCCCGAAAGTCAGGCCATCTCTTATACTACTACGTCATCGCCACAAACACACAGACAAACCCGCACACGGACGGACACACACACACACACACACACTCATTCTCTCTCTCTCTCTCTCTCTCTCTCTCTCTCTCTCTCTCTCTCTCTCTCTTTTACGGATGACCTTTCGTGTGGGAAGGACAAGATGAAGAAAAAAAAGAGTGAGAGATAGATGGCCTAACTGTCGGCAGATCTGGCTGTTGAGAGTATTAGCGGTGAATAGGTGAATAAGCCGTATTGGGAGAGACATGGAGGGGAAGGGGGAAGAAGGAACAGAGGAAAAGAGGAAAGGAGAGAGAGAGGGAGGGAGGAGAGAGAGAGAGAGAGAGAGAGAGAGAGAGAGAGAGAGAGAGAGAGAGAGAGAGAGAGAGAGAGAGAGAGAGAGAGAGAGAGAAACAGAGAGATACAAGAGTGGGACGCAGGAGCACAAATAAGGGAATTATTACACGCTATTTAGAGGCAGGATAACCTCCCTTCTCCCTTCCATAATAGCGCAGATTACCTTCTTGCTCGACGACCAACATAAATCCCGAGATAAGAAAGGGTAACGGCCATAGCCCTCAACCCAGCCTGCCCTAGTGTGCCGAAGGGAAGTCCCTAACTAACCTAATCACTAGTCATTTCTAGTGTGTTGACCTTTGAACTTTGAAAGCCCTTCCTCGTTCCTAGTTTGTCGACCTTTACTTCCTTCACTATGTCCATTTCATTTATATAAAAGAGAAGAGAAAACCTAATATCAAATATTTTTTTTCTCTCTCCTCAAAGTAGGTTAGTTGTGGAGGTAATAATCAAAGGCTGATTTTTCATAAAAATACAACGTGACTGGTGAAAGGGTTGTTTTTTATTTTTCTAGATACAAGCTCGTAAGCTATTTATCACACTCTAACTGTGTGAAGTGTAAAGGAGAAAGTAAAGGTAGAATACTTCCCTGTAATGCTGCTGATGGCGGATAAACGCCTCGATAACACTAATGCCATTATGATGATAATAATAGTAAATAGATGTCGATATTATGATAACCCTGAAATCCTTCACATACACAGAACAGAGCCTTCAACAATATGTCGAAACATGGTGCTTAAGGAAATTCCTTGTTCAGCTATTCTTGGATATATCGGTTTTACACACACACACACACACGTACACATACATATACATATACATATACATACACACACACACACACACACACACACACACACACACACACACACACACGTACGCAGAAGTATGCACGCACACGCACGCACACACACACCAGAATTCCACATCAGTATCGATGCAAATACCAGCGCGCCACATCCGTCCGTTGTGTACAGAGCGTGGCGGCATTGCTTATAATTGCAAGATATATAATGAATCCCGGCAATTTGTATGGCCATCGGTACGTGGCCAACTTTCTAAACGCCGCCGTAAGTGAGATTTGCCTACGAGAGCCGCCGTCTTTCGGGGAAACTCCGGCGCAGTGTGAAGGTAATTGGAAAGATCGCCTTGCTTTTCCTCCGTCTGCCTTGTGAGCGCTTTGGTCGTCTAATCAACGAACGCCAGAGCATGGGGACACGGCGTCCGCGACACGGGTTTGTGTGTCGAGACATTTGAGCGAGAACTAGCGCCGTAATGATAATAATCCTTCCCTTAAGAAATCTCGGTGTGGTCAGAGTGGCTGTTTCGGCGCCGGGTGTTACGCCACTCGTCTACGGCACCGCGGGCTGGCTCTGCCTGTCGCTCGGAAATACCTGTCTTGCAAGAGAGATCCTTATGCGCGGTACAGTACACGCCGCGATGGAGTCGCAGCAGGAAAAACGGAAAGAGAGGGGGAAAAAAACTCTTGAGAATTTGATGATCATGTGGATATAAGAATGAGAGAGCAACTTGCGTGTGGTTCTCCCGCGCGTCATACTGACTTCGGTACACAATAAACTGCCTCTTCACGGTCTCCTCGAATTTCCCCGAGTCCTAAATAAACGCACTTGCTTAAATACTCTCATCAAATTCCAAAGAAAAAAAAAATGCATGTTGACTCATGCGAACGGAGATCTTCGTCATCTTCCCAAGGATATTCTTTGTAACGAATAAAGCCAACAGGCATGCAACCACTTAATTGTCACCTCTTCTTAATGACAGATGATCCTTCCCTCTCATACCATCACGCGCAGTAGCTTCAGCAAGATGTTTAGCGCTCATCACCCAGCCTTGTTTTTTATGGCGGTCAGACAGCCTTGCGGAGAACGTGTGTCCTGCCCACGCCATCCCTTACCGCACGTCAAGGACGGGGTTTTATCCGACCGCACTGGCGATTATCCTTCTTGTGAGGAAACTATGCGATCCGTAAGAAGGCAGCGTCCCCCTAGAGACGGTGTAATTACTACCGCGAATAACGGATTAATCGTGCCGTCCTCTGCAAGTTGACATGGCAAGATCCTTTCCCAATTGATTAAGGCGTTGCATCAACTGCCCGACTAGCGCTTGCCTTTTGGGGAACGCTCTCTGCAAAGGCAAGTAAGATCGTGACGCGTGTAACCCTGACTTCGAGTGCAGCGTCAAACAATACAGCTTTCCGAGTGAGCGGAATGACCGTTTTCTGGACCCAACTTTCTATTTTGGCAAGAGGTGAATTCTTCTGTTCTTTTTACAATCGAATTCACGTAAAGCTGGTTTCTCCGAGTGAAAGAGGAGTGACAACTAACATTTGGGTCTCGAGCGAGGGGCGCGTGGGCGTCGCCAGGAGACGTGCCAGATCCTGGGTCAAGTATGCAGCGCGGCAGCCAGTAAATGCTGCTGCCTGTGTCGCCGTCAGGAGCCAAACCAGCCCGGCCCACATTCATGCGAGGGCTCTCTCGCTCCCCATATAAAGCCTGGACCCGCCTTCCCCGCTCGCGATCCAGGTCAACACTTGCAGCAGCACAGGTCACCGCAGCTCCGCCGAGCGCGGGTATCCTGTGAAAGCCGGGTGTCGCACCGGGTCAATCATTCTTGTTTTAAGACAAGGCCAGCCTGTTGGAGGTGCGCGTGTACGGGCAAGCTGTTCTTAGAGCCAAGCAAGCAAAAATCCTGATTTTACAATTATGATATCAAAACACAGTTATTACGTGCGAGACCGCTCTAACTCTGCAGGTTTATAAACACTTGCATATTTGTTTTGTTTTTTTAAGTTTTAATTTACAGGCATTGCAAAATCAGTCACCTTGGCGTAACGGTCTAACTTGCCTCTGCCCTTACAGGTACCACATACCCACCCCCTCCACCTACTCGCCCGCTGATCTATGCCTTTCCTTTACACTTAAACTTGTTAACGCTACTCACCTGTGGCAACGCCCAACCCAGCATCACAGCTAGATACGCAGTAACAACACGGCACAGCAGCTCTGAGTTGGAGCACCATCCTGCCACAGGCTTGTCTTGTATGGTGCCACTCTCCCGCTGTATGGTGCCGCCCTCCTCTTGATACCTGATGCTGCTTGACTGCTGCATCCGTGCCCCGTTATCCCTGCGGGTGGGGCGTCTTTCGCGGTGCATGGTCGTGCCGACGTCCCTATATCTGAGACCGTTTTCCCGCGTTACGGTGGTGCCATAGTCCCTGTACATGGCACCACTGTCTCTCGCTCTGGAGGCACCACTGTCCCTCGCCCTGGAGGCACCATTGCCCCGATGCATGGTGCCACTGGCCACTCCAGCCTTCACACGCCTGCCTCGGCACCGATCTCTTCTAGGAGCACCATCACAGTCTTGGCAACGTCTTGTGCCACCTGGATAGGATCTTCTTTTCTCTTTGGTATGCATTTAAAGCTCGTTATTTAAAGATATATATCTTAAAAATAATAAATATGTCCTTTACGACATTTTGACACAGACTCCGGATGGTGAAGCATGCTAGCGACGTGCAGAGTTCATCACAAGGATGAGATAAGACAGCATCTTTTCCTCGCACGCCTCAGCGGTTGACACTCACGTAGGGCCTCCAGTAGGCCTCCAGCCACATCATCATTATCACACTAACACAAACACACACGTAAACGTGCGTCGCTTCACTTGCAACCCCCTCCTGCAACACTTAAATGAAAAGGAGGATTACTTCCACGAAGACGCAACGCACGAGGACACGTGACACAACGCGACAAGAGTAGGAGTGGGGGTGCCTGGACCGCCTGCCTCCCCTACGGCGCCTCGGGACGCACTGAGCACCGCTGCGCTCGGGACCTGGAGTGAGGAGGGGGCGGCCCGCCTCGCTCGCTCCGCAGGCTCTCCTCTCGCTTTTGCAACGCCTCCTTCTTCTCCCTGGTCTTGCAGGCTGGAAGGATGCTCACGGGGGTCGGGAGACACTAAGTAAATATTTCTTTCAGATATTGGAATATAAAATGTTTATGAAAAAGAGGAAAATATCGCCATGTGACGGGAAGTGGCAAGACCGTGGGGGTCAGTGATGCGGCAAGACCTGTGGCTGGTCCCCGGGAGCCTCAAGGTTTCTGAATCACATCACAAACAGCCATCCTCTCATCAGACATTCGGCATCACAAAGACACATAACCGGAAGCCTTCCGAACAACCAAAAAGGTCTTTTTCAAACGAATAAAGAGCCTTTCGATAGGTTTCATCCTATCGAAAGGCACACGACCACGTCCTAAGCTCTCGCTCAGCGGACGTCGGGCTTTCCTTTCACCTGAGCCGGGCGCCGAGCGGAACCACCCATTTCCAGAAGCTCACTGGACTTGAAACGAAAACATCGAACCGCCATTCATTACGCCTAGGCCAGGGTTACTCGGAGCGCCTCAGCAGCAAATAACGGATTTGTGGGCTTATTCGCAAACTCCTCTATGAATCCCGATCAGCAAAGCCATCAAACTCACGCGAACCCCCACCCCCCCATCAATCAAAATAGTTTACATAAAATAAAAACAGGGTCGTGTCGACAGCCGATGCGTCCGACAATATAAGCGAGTGTCCAGCGTCGCCAGGAGACCCAGGGGGACATCCTGCCACCCGTTGTCGACCTTCCACCACCGGCCCGACCTTGCCAGCCTTTTCTCTTCGGGAATTCACAATACGCTGTTGAACATAAACCTAATTTCCAACATTGCTCCTCCTTTTGTTCCGTGTAATTTCCTCGTTTGGTGATTCTCCCATTTTTTCCTCTCCCTCCCGCTCTTCCTTCCTTCCTCACTTCCATCCTGTTTCCGTGACCTTTCTTCTACCACTCTCTCTCTCTTCCGACAGCTGTCATTCAGGGGTTTTACGAGGTGTGAAGGGTGTTCGATGGGTTGGTGGAAAGCGGACGACCTGCCCGGAATGTTTACGTGTGACCATACTGATAGACTGGCGAAAACTTCAAGAAACTTCCCAGGATATGTGGCACGATTTTCCAAGACCTTCACACCAACGCCTTACGGGGATGACCTGTCCTCTGCTTGTTTCCATGACCTTTTCCTCTGTCGTTTCTCTCACACCTGCCAGTACTCTTGCAGGAAGTTTGGCTGGCATAAAATTCCCGAGAGCTCGCTGACCTGTCACATTATTCTAAAGGAAAAAAAAAAAAAAAAAAAAAAACGTGCAGAGGGAGAAATTCAAAGACGGAAAAAATAACTTTTAAAACAAATCGAAATTAGTCATAATGCCAGCTCCCCGAATTAAGCATCATAACAATAATAATACAAAGGATTACACAACTAAATACACGACCTCTACCCGGTCTCTTCATTCCCAAAAGCGCGGCCATGGCATTGCTCCTTCCTCATTTCGTCAGGTGCGAGGGTTAAATGCGCTTCGTGTAAGCCGCATGGCCTCGAGACCAGGCATGTGTGTGCACCTGGATTCTTGCATTCTTTTTGGTGCTTTGTGCATCCGAAACTACTTTTCGTTCCTAATATTATCAGGTTATCTAATAGATATTCATGCACGGGAGAATAAGTAAAGAAGACCTACAAAGAATACATAAAGAGAGTTAGAAGATGGGAAAATGAAAAGGTAATTGGGTCCAAACACAGGTGAGCAACAGGTTTATAGACAGACACGCAGGAAGTAAAAAAAAAAAAAAAAATGAATGACAAGACACAAGGACACATGCTATACGAAATCATATGAAAGAGAGAGAGAGTGAGTGAGTGAGTGAGTGAGTGAGTGAGTGAGAGAGAGAGAGAGAGAGAGAGAGAGAGAGAGAGAGAGAGAGAGAGAGAGAGAGAGAGAGAGAGAGAGAGAGATTCCAAAAGGCCCAAAAGTAAGCAAAATAATGCTCGGGCGGCCGGCCGTACACGGTGTCCTTAGCCAACCCTTGGCAAGTCCGGGGTGAGAGGCTGACCCGTGTATACCCGGGAATGATTCATGTGACCTAGTTCAAGACCCGCCGGGGCGCCTCGTCAGCCGCCTCCACCACAGCAGCGCAGCGCCACACTTGCCTGGGAATCTGTCACAGGGCAGCAGGGAGGGACGCCGTGTTACGCGCTCCTTGACGTCGAGGCGAATCTGTTCGTGTCATTAGCGACGGGACGTCGCAAGGCTCGTCATGTGACTCGGGTGATCACCGGATAGAAGGGGGACATTCGCGAGAATCAAGTTTATTTACACCGTGTACGGTATGTATATACAAATGAACGGTGTGCGTGCGCGCGTGTGTGTGTAGGTATGTGTGTGTCTACCTACTTGTTTGCATGAAAATAGTGGCGCACGCACATAAATACATACCCATCCATGCACAAATATATCATATCCAAATATATGTATGGAAGAATATGCAACGTAAGTACAACGATTATTTCAAATAACATTCAAATCGCATTTAGTATTAATTTTACACACACACCATAAAAAAACCCATTAAATCATATTCTTCACGAGCATCACCTTATAAATCTGCATCCAAGGTCATCTTTGCCTAATATCGTCGCCAACATATCATAACATTTTGCAATGCGAGAGAATGTCGAGGTTGGAGCGAGCAGTGTTGTTAGTCATGCACGACGGCGCCTGCCAACACACCGCACGACACCTCCTCCCTACCATGCACGACACGAGATACATCGCCGCAACACAAACCATCTATAACGACTAGACTACCACATTACCCTCCGATCGTCTTGTCTACGACCACAAGAGAGGGAGAGAGAGAGAGAGAGAGATACACTCTCCCCTCCTTTCCACTTTTACCCCTACAACTCGCAATCCGACCACATCATTCCCGCAAGCCAGGGCCTCCTTCCCCTTTACACCCCCCTCCCCACCAAGTCCAAGTTACTTCATACATCAAAAGCACATCGGAGAGTCAGCAGCGGCACAGACCTGGCAAGTAATGATTCCGTTGGCCGGTCAACTGAGGAGGCAGTTGTGTATTCACGGCGACCCTCCTCTAATCTCATTCCACTGGAAATTATTATTCTTTTATTAAAAACTAACCAGGCATACTCCGCAGGGCTTGATCACCGTTTGATGTTTGCTAAGTTTTATCTACTGGCTGATTCATATTCATTTGTTTTATTTTCCTTTCTAAGTCGCTATTAATTTCAATTCCCTTTTGTCACTTTCAATTGTCTACTAATATTTTTCATTGATATATTATTTCAAGGACGACATGCCCAACGATGAGTCACTGGGGCCACATTTATTGCGAAAAAAATCAACACTGACTGACGCGGTGCTTTGCATGACAATAACGCTGCTTGACGTAATAATGCTCTCTCAAGCGAGCGTTCTGCATGACAATGCCCCTCACCAATTAATGTGGATACTGGAACTCATTGTGCATTTGTGATGACAATCTAGCCGGTGTTCCATTCCCATTTCTATCGCGATGAGATGATGAGTAAACCCTCTGTACTTAATGCTGAAAAAGGTATGAATGAGAATGAATAATTATATTAAGGAAGATGTGCAATTGGCGTTTTGATATTGAGTCGTCTTCAGAATTTATGTTCCTCATCCTCACTAAGTGGTGTTGGGTGACAAATAACTTTCCAATGTGTTGCTAGAAGAAATTTTACTTTCTCCTGAGTTGGCGGTCGGGAAGGGAGACTCCCACCCCCTCCCCTGGGCACACTCCCGTCACCCTCCTCCCTTCCTTAAACCCTTCCAACATGCCCTGAAATATGATTAGTGCAATGACCGTCTCCCCTTCTCCGTTTCTGTCTCTTTTCTTTCTCGTCCTTTCACTCTCTCCCTTCCTCCTCTCTCTCCGTCTCTGCCTTTGCCTCTGTCTTTCCCTTTCTCTTTGCAGACCGGCGTATTAATTAGAACTTTTACTCTAAACGATTTTTTAATGTAAATGTTGAAAACACTGTCTTGCGTTCAATAAGGAATCTATCATTCTCGCCAGCAACCGTGACCGAAGTCTTCAAACTCGGATCATATCGTGTGGAACCAACATAATTCATCTGACTGTTTAACAATAACGGCATCCCGGCGCGGGCGTACCCGAGAGAGGCAGCTCGAGGCAAGCGGCGGCCTATCCAGAGAGGTGAGTCACGTGAGTCATGAATGAGTAAGACAGAACTTCCGCCACGCACACATACCTCCCAAAAATCTATATTGTGTAACAGAGCTCTCACGAGGACCTTTCTCCAGGATACGCCTCCCCTTGTTACGGGGCGCCACAGAGCTAGGACCGCCTTGCCCTCGGTGCCCCGCGCGGCAATAACCCTGGCGATGCTGGGATCGCGGGAGAGGGGAGAGGAGGTCTCGCACACATAACGGGGCGCGACGCAAAAACAACGCGGTTCGCCATACTCCGCCCACTAACACCTGGGTCATTCATGCCCGCCAGACACCCCCGCCCACACTCCCGGGTCACTGTCAGCCGAGCGCGTCCAAGTCATACTACGCGAGGAGATTACAGGTTTGCTAACGTGTAGGCTTGGCAAGGGATCGTCGATTTTTTTTTTGTTGAATTGCCTTACGAGAACAGCGGTACTAACCAAAGCAGAAATATCATTGGGGAGTTCAGATGCTCCATGCACACAAACGTATCCGAATATTCAGATACACACTCCCACGCACATGCACACGCGTGGGCCAGGTCCAACAGCCAGTGCACATACACCCTAAATCACTCTTCTTTCCCTCTGTACCTATATATGAGTTTTGAATAAATCGTTCAAATAATAATAATAATAATAATAATAATAATAATAATAAAAATAACCACACGCACACATCCACCTCGCCCCATTCCGCGTCCAGCAAACCGATAATCAAGTACGTCCTCACATCATCCGATCCACTTGCAGTGACAGCTGGAGTGCCACGCCCTGACGCAAATACACCGCGCTACCATTACTGACGGAGACACGCTACTTCCAACATACCGAAGAACTGCATGTTTTATCCATCCTCTCCTATGCCAAAGCGCTGTATAAATAACAATAATCCGAAGAATCTGCCGAGTTGCAGAATGTGAGAGCTGGGAATGACGAACTAGGAGGAAGGAGAGGTAAGGAGGAGGGAGTGGGAAGGGGGAGAGATAAATACTAAAATAATAATTGTTCGATCGAGTGCACGACCCCGAGATCGTTGCTTCACACACAGCTCATGGCCGATGATTGAGCTTTGTTCTTCATCCAGTGCCATTATAAAAGCATTAACTGACGGACGGTCGTTCATTATACGACATGTTAAACCCACATTCAATCTAATCACCTTGGTCAACTGCGAAAGTGCGTGCGTGACGTGCATGTGAAGAAAGCAGCCTTGTTGGCCTCCACTTAAAAGAGAGAGAGAGAGAGAGAGAGAGAGAGAGAGAGAGAGAGAGAGAGAGAGAGAGAGAGAGAGAGAGAGAGAGAGAGAGAGAGAGAGAGAGAGAGGAGAGAGAGGAGAGAGAGGAGAGAGAGGAGAGAGAGGAGAGAGAGGAGAGATAGAGATAGAGAGAGAGAGGGGTGGGGCTTGTGTACTTTCTTCGTCGTTCGCACTGCCTCTTAAAGTCAATTCATTATCGCGCAAGTGATGTGTACTACGTCTTAATTTGATTATACAAGACCTTAATTACGAGGCCCGAGATCCTAACGTGGTAATTATCAACCGAATGAGATTCTATCACGGGCCATTATCACGCTTCCCCGAGCAGGACGTCGCGCTGGGAAAGTGGCTCAGCCGCTCCAGCTTTCCTCCCTCCCCTCCCTTCCCCTCCCCTCCCCTCTTCTTCTCTTCCCTCCTACCCCATCATTCCCCCTCTGCGATGTCTCTCCCACACTCCATCTCTCCTCCCCTCCCGCACAGATTCCCACCCCCCTACCCCCCTCCTGTAGGAATCACTTTCTTCTCGCGTTTATGTTTACCTCAAAGCACCTCCAGGGTAATAAGCTGGAGTCTGGCGTTTAAAGAAATCACGAAAGCAGCGCTTCTCTCTGCATATTTCATTTTCTCGGGAAACTCTTGAAGAAGGAGAGCTTCGACTTTGCGCACATGTTCAGTGAGGCTGAAAATGGACAGAATCGATTTGGACAGCAAAGAAAAAAGAAAACCGATTTTTTTTTTTCAGACAAGTGACTGGTGTTGTTGTGGCGGCTCACAAAACTGGGTTAGTTGACACAACACTTTTATTTCGACCTCTTCGGAACAGTTAATCAGCTGAGATGCGAGTCATCTCCTAAGACCTCGGCCGAGTGCATGTCACTTTCTGGCATGCATCCAATTGATTAGAAAAGAGATATAATCGGCGAAATTGGCAATCATGCACGCTATTTAGGCAACGAGAGATCCGCTTTTCATTTCCTCTATTGTCTCCGAGATCATGATCAGTCCAAGATAGGATGAGTATGAGTGAGAAAAAACAAAGGAAGTGAATGAGACTGAGAATAAAGAATGGAAGGAAGAAAACGAATAAGAATTTTAAAAAGGAAACGGAAAGAAATTAAAACAAAGATATGCGCGCATACACACACACACACACACACACATATATGCATACGTCTCCATCACTTTACCAAAAACTAAAGTAGCATGCGAGAAAATATATACTGATTCTAGGCTGCCAGCATAAGAAATACAATAACAATAACGAAGGGTTCCCTCGCTCTACCCTCCGTCAGCGAGCCCCGCCAGGACAAGGCCCGAGGCAGTGATCGCCCACGCCCGTCACCTGTGTCAACCAACGACGCTCCACCTCCGAAACGCCCTCCTGACCCAGAGTGACCCAGTGGTCGCCTCCTTACCCCGAGGGAGGTCATACACACGGCACCGCGCCCTCGGGACGAATGTAAAGCGAAGGGAGCCGTGCCCTGGCAACTTTCAGATCAAGATGAAAGGCGTTTTCTTTCGTTGCTTCTTTTTTTTTTTTCCTTACCTCTCTCTCTTTCTCTCGAGCTTCGCATTCCCGTGACCGCAGCGTTAATGAGGCTGTCTCAGCTCGAGGGCGTGAGAAGCCGCCCGCGCTCTCCTCTCTCTCTCTCTCTCTTTCTCTCTCTCTCTCTCTCTCTCTCTCTCTCTCTCTCTCTCTCTCTCTCTCTCTCTCTCTCTCTCTCTCTCTCTCTCTCTCTCTTCCTTCCCTCTCTCCTTCCTTTCCTTCCCTTCCCCTCCCTTCCCTTCCCCTCCCTTCCCCTCCCCTCTCTCCCTCCCTCTCTCCTTCCTTTCCTTCCCTTTCCTTCCCTTCCCCTCCCTTCCCCTCCCCTCCCCTCCCATTCCCTCTCCTTCCCTCCCCTCCCACCCTCTCCCTCTCCACCGCAAGGAAAAGTAAGCCCTCACCGCGCCGCCGTCGCTTCCTCGTCCAGCCCTAAAACAGATGGTCGACAACAAGGCAAGGGGACCCTCATCAAAATCCAATTTCCCGAACAACGTACCCATTAGCGAATATACAAATAGCTATCCATCGGCAAGCTGACAAATCGTGAATGTCCCAAGCAGGTTGGAATGCTTTCTTTCTTGCCTTTCCCCATTTCCCCCCTTTCTCTCTCTCTCTCTCTCTCTCTCTCTCTCTCTCTCTCTCTTTCTCTCTCTCTCTCTCATCTTTGCAATAATGGTAATAACACTCTGTGGCAATGTAATAAATGCTAAATAAAATATAATCTAAAAGTAATGGTGACGTCTCTCACTTTCGGGCGATAAGGTACAATTTCATAAACTTTAGGAAAATCTCTCCAATTCTCGAAGATGTGCAAGGACCTGAACACATACAAACACAAGGTAGAAACTCCCAGGGAAATGTCCCGGAAAGACCAGGAAAATATTCCCACTCATTAAGGACAACGTAACTCTACGTCCTGGTGTGTTTTGTCCGTTTTTTATATATAATTGGAAGGTTATTCCAGATTATCCAGAGTCATTGTCCCCTTCGGCTCACTCCACATGGCACTACGCATATCATGTCACACGCAACGAGAACCGCCTATTTCCTTCCTCTCTACCATTTATAAACTCGAAATAATTTCATCTTTTTGTCCAGAGATGACACAACCAGGTATAAAACACGGAAAAATTACCGTGTGATGCAAATAACTACTGGCAACTGCTCCTCAAACATAAATAAAAACGACAATTTACTGTTGTCACAGTAGAGATTACAGCATCTGTATCGCGAATGGAGATGGCGGCGCAAGTAAGATAATCTAGTGGCATCAACTCATGATTTTGATAAGCGGGAAAATCAATACACTTATCTGCCGACTAAATAAAAATCCAAATATCATTGTGGTTGCGGGTATGGCTACATAACTATGGCACGGAAGTGATAAAATAACAATAATAAACCAAACCCTCACGCGGTCATAAAGTGTTATTGTTATGACAACAATGTTATGTATTGGAATCAATTAGGATGATGGCGGTTATAACAACAACGTTGGCGCCGGAACCAATGATGAAGATTGTGTACAGCGGTTATCACAGTACAATGTGCTGGCGAGGAGATCAATGAATACAGTAGAGAAACTGCTACAGTGTTAGCGTAATAGTTGGACTGCTCGGACTGAGCTGCTGTTTTGGGCAATCACACTTAATGTATTTTTTCTTCTTTTTTGCCCCGAACGTCACCCCACCTGAGAAAGTCGGCTTCCTCCCAGCCTACCTGCCCCCTACCCCTCCACCCGACCCATCAAATCAACAAGGGTCATCGTCACACGGTGCTGCTTGGCGGAATGATCACTCGAGGGAACCATTCACTCGAAGATAAGAGAAAAAAGAAAGATAGATAGAAAAAACTTAATTAGATGACCCGGTGACATCGCCTGGATGAGAAACGTCGGCGGGTCGAGGTGTGTCTGCGATGGAGGGGCCGAGGCAAGAACATCCAGTGCAGATGAGATGGATGGATTGCCTCGCATCTCCGTGGTTAAAGTACCGCTCAACTCCGCCGGGCAAATGAGGCCACATTCAGCAGCGAGGAGGAGGAAGAGAAGGAGAAAGAGGAGATGGAGGAGAAGGAACAAGAACAGGAGGAAGAGGGAGAAAAGAAATTGGTGGGAGAAGGGATGAAGAGGAACTGAAGGAAAAATAAAAGGAGGAAGAGGAGAGGAATAAAAAGGGGAGAAGCAGGGGACGATGACGACGAAAAAAAAAGAAATGAGATGGGTTGGGGAGGGAGAGGGAGTCACAAGGAGGGGGCGAAGCAGGGGCTGGTGGTGGGGCAAGTTACCTTACGACACACCTGCAATTCACGACATGATCAAGCGCGGCGTCAAGGATAGCGAGTTACCGTGAGTGAGCTGCTTCGGTCATCCCTCACACTTACTTGTCCACTTACCCGACGACCTCCTTCATGTAAAGCTGAGCTTTTTGTTACAAAATAAATCTGTCAACCAACAAGCAGTTCAGTAGCAAGGCACAAATTACAAACATGCATCAAAGAACAGAAATTCAGCATAAAGGAAAATAAATAAATAAACGAGAGAGAGAGAAAGAGAGAGAGAGAGAGAGAGAGAGAGAGAGAAAGGGAGGGGGAGGGGGAGGGGGGGAGGGAGGGAGAGAGAGATAAAGAGAGAGAAAGAGAGAGAGAGAGATGAAGATATATATAATATATATATATATATATATATATATATAGAGAGAGAGAGAGAGAGAGAGAGAGAGAGAGAAAAAGAAACGTCGCACCGTTCACTGCAGCCGAAGACTCCCTCGACGTCTATCCGCGACGAAGCGTCAATGGGCAACTGTTTCCCTGCAGGATCTCCCTTGTTGCGCGTTTGCCTATGGGCTACCTTCCGGCGTCGTCCGTTATCGGAAATTCTCAAAATTAAATAACCTAGGCGACATTGCACTCGCACAGATCATTTCCTAGCAGCGAAAAATTGCTCCCAGGTTCACCAAGCTACTTCCTCCCAAAACACCACTCTCCTTCTCCGTGGCCTCAGCACTGAATCTTTCAAATCTTGCTTCCCGCATTTCCCGTCGGAAGTGCTCTGAGTGTGCAAAATTCGCGGGAGAGCCATCATATTATTCTCCGAACATAAGCCTGACTACGAGCGATCACAGCGCAGAGAGGGAGAGAGGATGGAGGGAGGGGGGGGGGGGTGTAGGAGCGGTGGGATCGGGAGGAGTGAGAGTGGGGCGGGAGGAGGAGGAAGAGGAGGGGGTGGGGGGAGCTCCAGGCTCTCCTCCAGGCTGGGTCTGACGCGTGACGTCATTCTCTCTTCCGAGAACCGTCCATACGACGTCATACAACCATATCCGGCCGCTGGAACGCGACGTTCGTTAAAATACACCTAAGAGATTGATTTACATTTCCGGTTTTATTATAAAACAGGACACCAATACATTTAACTTTTACCGTTACCTTCACACGGTTCCTTCGGGTTCCAAGATTGCCCACAACAGAATCTTGGCACTTGGAAATGACACAGCGACGCAGATAGTGCCAATGAAGTTACCAAACATATACCGGGGAAGGAATGGCTCTGGCCGAAGCGGTGCAGTGGGCAGTGATAGGTATTACGGAGCGGGCGGCGCTGGCAGCGATCCAAGCGGTGGGGCAACGCCGACCTATAAGGAAGGTGTGCCATTACCATAGTTACAGGTTCATTCCGGTCGGTTTCCTTATCTGGTTCCTGCAGAGCCTTACAAGCTAAACGAAGGCACACGCACACACGCGCACGCACAGGTACAATACATATACATAAATATAAAAGCAAACATAAACAGAAACGAAAACGATGACATAGCATCCAGTCATTGTTATCACTTATTTGTTATAGTGTTTTGCATAACCATATTCGTCGAGACAACGATGTCTTATATATCATCTTTATAGCGCTTTGGTTATTTGATCCTTAAATAAAAAGAAATAAACGCGTCTGCCACACAGCGACCCGAGAAAGATCCTCCTCCGAAAAATAAGCTTAAAAAAGCACGCGACAGAAATCCAAAAAAAACTCAGAAACAGCAAGAACAAAAACCACATCATAGGGTACCATAAATCGCATTAATAATGATAATAGGCTCCCATCCTCCTGTTCCTACGACATCCTCCCCTGAGAACAATGGCAGGAGCAGCCTCCGAACGGACCCGCAACGCCGCCGTTTCCTCGTCAACGCGACCCGGCGTAAGGGACGTTCACCCTTCGCTCTTTCTCCCCTCACCCTAACACAGCGCCGCATAAAAAAAGAGAAACAGGGAGAAAAAAGGCATGAAAAAACAGCTCATGAGTAATGTGCGTCCCCCTACACGGACCTTCGACGTCTGGTTGGTAAAATACGTGCGTGCTGGGTCATGTGCCGCTGAACTGTCACATAAGCTCATAATCGGGAATTATGGGTAATTTTCTC
>NC_061853.1:34004464-34006964 GCF_019202785.1 Penaeus chinensis
ATCCTTGCAAAAGCTTGCACTTGAATCTTTTAAGTTTTCTTTATCACAGCAGGGCAGTTAAAAGCTTTTAAATATCTTGCTGCCTGAGGGGTAATATTGCATTTTTTACGGTATTCTTTCGATGAGAATTCAGAGGGGTGTAAGAAAGGAGGGAGAGGGAGGGAGGAAGAAGGGAAGAGGGGAAGAGAAGGAGAGGAGAGGGAAGGAGGGAGAGATGGATAAAGAGATTAATTACATTAGTACCATTCCCTTCAACCCCCTCCATTCCGCCTCAGGGCGCGTGCCGGCGACAAAGATTAATAGAAAAAGAAGGAAAAAAATTCACCCTCTGAATTCTCCAGGACGTCATGCACACAATCTCTCGACCCGACCTCAGATTATCCCTCGCCTTCACGTTCGTCTTGGGATTATCGGCCGAGACAAATTATCAATCACTCGCATGATGGATACCCCTGCTTTGCTGCTGCTGTTATTGTTGTTGTCGAAAGAGATCCGAGGTATATCACCGTTTTCACATGAAACGTGAACGTGAATGCCTTTCGTGTTTATGTTGGTCGTTTAGTCTACTGAAGCACAGGTGGTTACTTTACGGTCGAAGTGTTTACGGCGTCCTTAGCATTAGCAGTTACAAAGTGTACATAAATTATACACAAGCACAATAATAAGTTTTGCTTATTTACGAACTTGTACCGATCGCAACAATTCTATCGTTTAATCATATACAAACATACAAACACACACTTCCTCTCCAATGCGATAAAAGTAATACCTAAGTACAAGAGAAATTATTCAAGGAATGTTATCGAGAAATGATCGAACTTCCACTCCTCCTTCCCTAAACATTTGCTCTCCTTTGTCTCATTCAAAGGTACCAAGATTATCACCGACCGAGCCCTAACAACTCGTTTGCGACGATACAAACAACCAATTAACATTCTAACCCTTCATAACCCGACCACTCTTGGTGATACCGGCATTGGCAATTAGTCATCTCGCCGTGGAATGGTTCGGTCATTAGGGTTACGGTAATTATATGCGGGTGGAGTCTTCGCCCTCTCCTCGACATGCCTTTCGTACTCGCGGACGGCGACAATCACTTCATTTTGCGTTGCCCTTCGGCTGTCCCTGTCGCTCTCCTCCCTGTTACTCTCTTCTTTCTTCTTTTCCCATCCTTGTTCCTGTTTCGCCTTTCCCTTTCCCTGCCTCTGCCACACCCAATCTCCCGCCGAACGTATACTCCTTCCCCTTTGTCTTCACCCTGCCGACGAAAACCCCGACCCTCCCACCTCAGACGCGACCCTTCCTCGTCCCTGCCACCTCCCTCCGCCATCGACCCTGTCCCTTGTCCCTACCGTCTCTTCCTGGCCCAACTTACCTTCAATAATCTCTAACGCGTGACTCTGAAGGTGGTAGTTGGGGCAGACTTCCATGACTCATCCTATATTCAGCGATGTCCATACCTTTAATATTCTCCCCGTAACTATGACGCTTTGATTAGGAAATCATGTTGTAGTTTTTTTGTTTTTCAGGTAGATAGCAAAAATATCTATACGGTCCACTTTTATAGGATTAAATTTGATATACACGCAACTCCCATTGCTGCTATATATTCAATATATTCAAATTGAGTATGAACACCCACACTTTACGGTACTTCGTTTTGACATGGATGCGCCCCTAAAATTACTTTACTGTTTGGTTCATAGGATACGTTTTGCAATAAATCTATGGGCTTAGCCCGCCAGTTTGCTGATTATCTCAAGCAAGGGTCCAATTTCTGCAAATAACGGTTATTTTTTTCAAAATTTACGATCTACAGTATTATAAGTTTTATTCGGGCAAAAATAACAAAAATAACGTTAAAGACGACAGCCATGTATATGTAAACAAATTCTTTTCAAAAGAGGAACAGGAATTCCTTTCAGTACCATCACCGTAGTACGGTTAAGTTTGTGAAAATAACATTTGCTACGGTATTTTCAAACTTTTGATGGAGTACGTGAGCTTGACGCGACTGTACAGGCGTTGCCATCTATTGTTCACTAAACGAACTACACGAGGCGCCCCTTCCCGTTTTCTTTAGGCCGTTTTCCTAGCACACACTCAAGTATATTGGAATTGTCTTCGTGCTGTTTTAATTTTTACGCGGCAGGTAAAAGTCATTACACAATTTGCGTTTTTTATCAAACCAAACACGAAAGAGAAATTTTCCCACAGCATCCAAAAGAAATTATTCAATAACACCTATTAATAAACAGATGTCGAGGGAATATTTCACGCGTGATTACCTCACCGTCACCGCATCGCAGTGAAAGTAAATCAATCCGGTCTGAAGTCACATCGAAAGAAGGAAACAGATGTTCAATTTTCACTGCAGTGACGCCGGTACTTACCTGTGTAAGTCTGTCATGGTGTGAGGCGAGGTGATGGCGGTCTGGGTGGTCAGGGTGGGTGTCTACTAACAGCGAGGCAAAGTACTGTTCGTACTCCGATAGCCGTT
>NC_061853.1:34011964-34039464 GCF_019202785.1 Penaeus chinensis
AAAATACATTTTCCATGGTCTATGTTCCGGTAAGATGGAATCTTAATTGGGCAGATGGTACAGGAGCCACGTGGTGCCAACAGGTGGTGCTAAGAGTGCCTTACCTCCTTGGGGGCGGTGTCGGTCACGGCCACGCTCCATCTTTTGTTGATGAAGGAGAGGCGCCTCAGCATCCGCTTCTCCATGCCTGCGAGCCCCGCGGCCCTGGCTGCGGCCTGGGTGACACACGGCGCGCTTTGCGTCCTTGTTGCACGCGTCACAGCGCGAGGTAGGTAAGTTGCGATTATCGAAGTGCCGACTGAGACACTGCGTTATAACCGAACACGATTGTGTAAGCCATATTCGAAATCCCAGTTTCCGGTTTTCGCAAAACTCTATTTAGGCATAAGGCATCCTTTTGGCATTTGTCAGTCAGCCTGCAAATGCCTGTGCAACACTCATCGTGCAAGGAACGACACCTGATAACAGCGGGGGGGTTGGATAACGTCGTATGAATCATCATCGAGAATCGAAACCTTTGACTTCGGCGACATCTCGTCCCCTTCCCGACAGGGGAATGGCTCTCGATAAAGACCTCACGCTTCTCTGATCAAACCCAACGCTCGCAACAGCAACCGAAAGGGTTAGAGGCTCACACAAGCACCGAGCTCGAGCAGAACTGGGCGCCTTCTCACCACGACACTCGACACGGCACTGACGAAACACGTTAAATCCCCTTATCTCAGCAACGCCGTGTTATCAGTAGACAGTTGTGATTCACTTTATCGTACTGTGACATGATACCGCTATCATGGCAATCCTTGATTCGTTCCGGTCGTTTGCGCGTATAACAACCGGATGTAGGTGTTGAAATAAAATACATTTTGCTTCGTTTCTCAATAAAATGGCTGACCATGAGCGTGTCGATGTGTCTTGGATGGCTTCTCTGATAATGCTAATTAGGTCTACTGATCCTCCTTGTAGCGATAACGATGTCTTAAGATAAACCATAGGCCGGTTATTCAAGTCCATAAAACGACGTAAAGGTCTTAGAGGAGAGATTCCGTTTCAAGGGCGGAATTTTCGTCGCAGATAAAAACCACATCGTTAACTCGATCCAACTAGTCCGCGTCTAAAATCTTAAATAAACAGAAAGGGCCGAACAACAAATCCACTAGTGGGGCTTTCTGTTATTAGCAACCTACAAAATACGTAGACACTTTTTCTTTGCCAAAATAAATAATTAAAACGACATGCAGGTTATCACAATAAACAGAAAGCAAGGAGGGCAAGCAGAAACTGTTGCAGATAAGAACCTAGGCTGATACGCACAGGTTAATTATGGCGATGTTTACAAGCACCACCTGTGGCTTCCTGTGAGCACAACACCGGCTCAGAAATTGGTGAGGCACGACCACTCATCATAATCACCCGGCGGTAGTGTTATGGTGAGGGGGGGGGGGAGTGCCTGAAAGCATAACGGGCATATATGGTGTGTGTGTTTGTGTGTACTCTTAGTATAAATGTATGTGTGAATGTACAGAAGGAAAGATTAATATTCTTTGAAGTGTATACGCATTAGCAGACCAGGTTGACGCAGGCGAGGGGCGGTCGCTTTGACATTTCACACGTCGACGAGAGACAGAAGGGAAAAAAGCCAGGGGGAAAAAACTCTCCCCTCTCTCTCAGCAGGCCCCATCATCACCTGCTTTTTTGTTCCTCGACCGCGCCCGGATCTGCCCACTGGCGCCGGCCATAACCACCAACCCACTACATGTACACTCACAAACAAAAGTCTAATTAGAGCCGCTAATAATATAATTGTGGTTGTGCTACTATAATATTTTATTGTTATTTTTTTTTCGCACTCTCTAAGAGAGAGTTAGTGACCTGGTGGCTTTTGTCTCGTTTTTTTTTCTTGTTGCCGATGATGATGACTGTCTTTCACGAGATCATAACCCCCTGAAATTATTAAAGAAAAAGAGAAACAAGCCTACTATCCACCACACACAAACACAGACACGCACAATAAAACAAAGAAAGTGAACAAAAAAAACCTAAAACATACCACTTCCATTTCCGAACAACGGGCGCCAAACGTCATCCGCACAACCCAAAATAACACCTAATTACAACAACGACCGCGACATTAAGAATCCACCAAACGCAATCCCACACGCACTAACGCCGACTCGTGACATTTCGGTCGACATTTACGCACAATCCGTTCCCTTTTTCTACCTTTTTCTTTCCTATTTTTTTTAACGGTTTGTAATAGAGAAGGTCTATCTGAGGAAAGGGAATCGGGAGGGGGGTAGGGCGTGGGAGGGGGTGCAGGAGAAGGGGTTAAGAGAGTTTCGTTACAAGCAAATTTTCGTTACGTCACTAGCGACGGTAAAATGAAAGCGATAATAAAAGTGGCGTTAAGTTAAAGGTGTCTAAACCTAGGACAACTGACGCTGACTGAAACGTACTACAGGCGATACACACGGAACAAGATAGATAGAGAAAGAGAAAAAGAAGGAGGAAGGAAGAGAGAGAGAGAGAGAGAAAGACACCACATATTCGCAAACATACCCATGAAAGTCATCGATCAATTTAGTGTTCGTCGAGACAATTCGTCTCCCCAACAACATCTCTCTCCCCCCCACCATCCCCTCCCCCTCCTCCTCCCCGTCATCCCCAACCCTCCCCCTACTCACCTGACCCCACCTAACACCATTTACATATTTTCCAAACTGTCATTCTCCGGGTCCGTGGGCGGGGTTGAGCGTTGGGGGCAACCGAACCCACGCGTAGAAGGTACTGTCCATATTTAACGCAACAATGCATGTCCCGCCTGAGTAAATCCACGAACGCATTTTGCCGGTGAATATTGCATCCGGTTGACGAGGAGGGTGGCACTGTAGGGGGGGGGGGAGTTGGGGAATAGATAAGAGAAAAAAATCTAGAGGGACTGCGTATATCTGAAATGGGAAGAAGAGAAAATAAATAGGAGGAAACGTAAGAGACTGGGAGCGAGAGAGAGTAGAGAGGAGAGAGAGGAGAGAGAGAAAGAGAGAGAGAAAAAGAGAAAGAGAGAGAGAAAGAGAGAGAGAAAGAGAGAGAGAAAGAGAGAGAGAGAGAGAGAGAGAGAGAGAGAGAGAGAGAGAGAAAGAGAGAGAGAGAGAGAGAGAGAGAGAGAGAGAGAGAAAGAAAGAGAGAGAGAGAGAGAGAGAGAGAGAGAGAGAGAGAGAGAGAGAGAGAGAGAGAAAGAAAGAGAGAGAGAGAGAGAGAGAGAGAGAGAGAGAGAGAGAGAGAGAGAGAGAGAGAGAGAGAGAGAGAGAGAGAGAGGGAGAGAGAGAGGGAGAGACTGCCAGGCCTTAAAAGCCAAACCATGTCGCGGCCACGTAACACCTTCCCCGACATCAATGCCATCACTTAATGTTAACAGCCCCACTTGTCTTTTCAGAACCTCTGTAATAAAAAAAAAGCTCTAAAAATAGTTCCCATGAAGAAATACGCTTTTAAATACGTGTACCATTTGTATTTATCTGAACTATATCACCCTAGAAAATCGTAAATATTACCCCTCGGCCTCCTACGCATTATCATCTGCCCTAAGACCGAGGTGAAGCCAGCCGGGACTTTAGATAAGCTACTACTCGTCCATTGAATTGTGTTCCTTTTTACTATTCAAATCGTGTTTTTTTTTGGTCCTTTTACGAAACCAGCTCGCTAATTAATAACCACTGATAACACAAACCACCGAATTTAATTTTCCATTTGATTATTTGTTTCTCCCTTCGTGTGTCACTTCCTCACGAAGAGACGAAAGGCAGGACAGCTGCAGTGCCCAGAGGAATGGCTGGTCTTACTCCCTTATCTCTTCCCTGGGCCCCATTCTCTCTAAGGGTCGTTTGGATTTTGAACCCCCCAACCCCCTTTCCTGTCCCCATATGGGTTTACTGCGTTGTGCTTTTTTAAGGGACTTATATGGCACATGCCTGGTGGTGCTCAGGTCTTCTGACAGGTTTTACTAGGCAATTATCCAGGACGAAGGTGATGCTTTAGTTTCACAAGAGATGGTTAATTACTATTATCATTATCATCATCATTATCATTATCATCACCATTTTTTATCATTATTATTATCATAACTGTGCCAGTGTGTCGACCGAACAATTTTTTTCTAATCAACTCACACACCCGACTTTGTTACAATGTGGTAATTCGTAATGTGTTCCCCCCTTCGGCCTCCACCCCACACGGCGCGCTAATCGGAAGTGCAGACTCAGCTCGTAATCAGGAATTCAACCTTACCTTTCCTTTCTCCTTTAGCATTACAAAAAAAATACACGATCTAGTTGGAAGGTGAACGTATGACGGGCGTGTCCCAGACAATCCGGCACGACCTGGAAGACCTCGCCCCTTTGCCCAGAAAAAGGAAGGCTTTACACGACCAAAACATATTTTCTACAACGACGCTGAACCATTAATCTCTTGATCCAAATCTTTCGCCGTGGCACACCCTGTTAGGACTTCCTTTGGGTTGCAGTTTACTCGCTCTTAATCTCTCTCTCTCTCTCTCTCTCTCTCTCTCTCTCTCTCTCTCTCTCTCTCTCTCTCTCTCTCTCTCTCTCCCCATCAAAATCCCACTATCCTAATCCGCCCTAGCATTCCCTTCCACTCCCACATCTACATGCCTAATCTCTTGACTTCTCCCTCGCCCCGCCCGTCTCCCGAAACCATTCTGGCTCTGTCCTGACCCAGCCCTAACCCACACGAAGGCCTCCTACCCACGTCAGGTCCCTTCCCTTATGTAACAAAAATCTAGCCCACTTATGTATACTTAACACATTATTGCCTGTCGTACTTACAAGGGGCTTAAAAGCTGTTAACGATACTGCGATACAGAGGAACTCAAGGTCGGTGTATGAGTACGGCCCTAACGCATTGGTTATGGACACATTTCTAAACACTGTTGGCCAGGTAGATTCTAAGGTCAGGTAGACTATATGGTCGTTCTGGCTACAAGGTCAGCTCGGGAGACCTGCTGGTCAAAGGTACAAGATCACAACTTGATATATCTGACCTTTACCAATACCTTACATTATGGTACCGTTCGTCAAACCGAAGCACATCCTCAAGGCTTTAACTTTAAACACACGAACAGTAACTCGAGTGGTACCTATCCAGAACACAAGTCATCCTCCAGAAATGGACAACAAGCACGTATAACTCCCAAATTCCACGCAGATGGCGGCTCGCCGAGACCTGTTTACTCCATAGTTCCACGTCCAGTCCACTATCCACCTTGACAGCAGCACAACCCTGGAAAACGCCAGAGCTCCGGCCAGGCAGGTCGTTGTCTCGCCCAGGGTTGTTGCTGCTACACAGCCAGCAACCCGTGGACATAAAGCTAATTAATGCACTCCGACGGGGGGCTGAAGCGGCACTGACTGACAGAAAATAGGTTTATGGTGAAATAAAATACATTGGAAAAGATACAGGTTCCTTTGCCTAAACTAATTTCAATAGTAGTCCTTGGTTTGAGCGTATGACCAAGGTTGATATGATCAAGATATGACTACGGTATCGATGTCATGTCACCACATCAATGGCATGTAAGCAAGTGCACATCCAGTGTTGGGTCCGGGTGACGCCATACCCGGGGGCATCTAGCAAGGTAGGAACCGTGCGGGGAGGCCCCCTAACCCTACCCAACCCCCTAACGCACACAACACGCAGGCTCGCTCACTTGACCTACAAGCTGTGGCCTTCTAATGCAACATGCACTGCCACTGAGGAATGCGAACGCCCTGACCCATGAGGGGCATCGTCCGGCGTGTCTCCCGGGCACTTCGCCACGGACACCACCACCTGTTAGTGCCATCGCATCCTACCTATGCAACACAGTGCGAATAATGCTTTGAAAGAATTAAAAGAAAAATATTCCTCTTGTAACCTACTGTCGTTCGCCGCTGACAACTGCTAGTCTCCAGAAAGGCGTTTGTTTATCTTGGTTTGTTGAGTAAAGGCAGTGCCAAACATGGTTTTACTTATTTTTTAAAACTAAATTAAACAAAACGCATGGAATGACAACGGTAAACGCACCGCACACGCCAGAAAAAGAGAGAGAAGAAAAACAACCGGAGACAGGCACGTATCCTAAGGATTGCAGCTCTCGGAGCTCGAGACGGAAAATGGAAAATAAATTCCGAAGAGAATGATGCAGCATTTTACGATCGAATTAAGCGGACGTATAAAACCCTCGCCGCTGAACACGTGGAGTGACCGGGTCTGAAAGCAAACTCTAACTACACTTGGACATAAAAGATACCTAAAGCTGTTCTTTTACAAAAGGGAAAGCAAAGGCCTTGGCAAGTATTCCCAAGACTCACTGACGACTGGGAGAGAGGGAGAGGGAGGAGGAGACGGTGAGGGAGAGGGAGAGTGGTAGGGCGAGGGAGAGGGTGGAGAAGCGGGAGAGTGGGAGAGAGGAGGGAGAGATAAAAGGGTAAAGGAAGAGAGGGAGAAAGGGAGATGACAAAAATATGGGAGGGAAATAGGGAGAAGGAAGTGAGGAAAGACAAGGAAAATGAGAGAGAGAGAGAGAGAGAGAGAGAGAGAGAGAGAGAGAGAGAGAGAGAGAGAGAGAGAGAGAGAGAGAGAGAGAGAGAGAGAGAGAGAGAGAGAGAAAGAGAGAGAGAGAGAGACAACGACTACATATTTATATTTGTTTACGTACAGGCAATACCACACCGCTGAACGGTTATACCAGCGTTGCGGTCTTGGAATGGTCAATTATACTTCCCGGGTTAAAAGTATGCAAATAATTTAAAAAAAAAAAAAAAAAAAAAAAAGTATCTGATGATTGTAAAGGTTGAAAATAAAAACCATTTTTCGAGCCTTCTCAACTTCGTATTCCTGACATCCGTTCTCGGTGGCCTACGTGAGCCCACACAGAGCGAGGGAGGCCTGGTGCTGGCCGTAAGGGAGCGGCCTAGGGTGAGCTAGTGAGGGAGGGAATGGAGGGGGGGAGGGGGACCTGGGGTAGAAGGGCGAGGGCAGGGAGAGAAAAGGAAGAGAAGCGAAGGGGTATAGGCGCCAGCCCGAGGACTTCCCCGCTCTCATTCCTCTATCCTGAAATCGGTTTTCGAATGAATGTGTTCCCCAACTGACGAAAAGACAATTCATTCGAGCTATGACATGGAAGTTCCATCCTCAGGTTACCAAGCGGGGGTGAGAAAAGGGGGGTGTACCAATACCGGGGGGTCTGAACACCAGCCAAGGTCAGACCGGTCCAGCTATGCGGTTACCACAACGCCAAAATACCAACATTAATTTTCCAGGTTAATGAAAGCAGCCTAACCATCGTTTTGCCGCGCACCCGTCTCGCCAGCGGGATTTTCGGCGGCCCTCGTTGCGCAGCGCGATTCGCTCCGCCTCGTGGCCAGGAAAGGAGAAAATCAATCGCATGAGAAAAGTGGCATCAGGGCCGGCTGAGGTACCTAACAGGCCCAAGCGCTTCGCCCGGCCCGCAACCGCCATGCCTCTCGACTTCGGCTCCCTATCTCCCTGATGACGACGACTGTCTGCTATTGTTATGATTTAATTAGATCTAGCAATTCATTTAACTGGTTATAGGGACATAAATCGTTCTCTTGTACTGAAAGAGGATTAAATAAAACCGTTGAATAAACTAAACCTTGATTTTTTTCTCCATTTTATTCGAAAGAAATGCGCTTCATTCTTCGGTAAAAGACAAACTGACAATAACGGCATATATAATTACTGCTTAAAGAAAAAAACTTTATCATTCTAATACTGCAAATAACCATTCTTATTCTAAATCAACACACGACATCCCAGAAAGAAATTAAACATTACGATTAAATGCTTTTAAAAAATCCTCGATTTAATAATTCTTTCGTTTTATACGGTAAAAAAACTGCGCCTTACTCTAAAGTAACAAACAAACTCACAGAGATAAGACGATCTACTTCTCTAACGTAACAATGACTACTCTAATCTACTACAACCTTTTATGCCTCCGCCGCCAGCACTGGGAGGTCCGATAATCAGGGTTCACAACATAGGACTATCTATTAATACCGATGTTCATTTTTGTATGGAACACAATTTATTATTACAGTTATTAAAAAAAATAGCTGGCATCGGCGTTCTAAACAATTATTACTACTACCGTAAAATAATTGTATTCTTATTCTAGTAACATCATTCTTAATCACGAAAAAAAAACACGATGCTCCCACAGTAACTGCATAAATGACTGCATGCGACTCATTAAAAACAAATAAACGACTCACGATCCGAAGACACCGCTCATTGCTCGAGACTCACGAGTCATGAGGATTTTATGAGTCACGAGAGCCAACTTCTCACGCTTCTGGTCTTACCTGTAATGGAGGAGAGAGAAAGACGTGAATTAGTGCAAAGTGAAAGCATAAGCATAAGGCAACACACTTCCAAAATAACAACATAGCCACGGCGTCCGTCTGCTCATAACAGGTCATGCCCTTCCACCCCCACAGCGGCCCTCTCGAGTGCAGGCGGACGGGCGGCCTGTCAATCCTGGCACGGGTGGCCAGTGCTGCTCTGGCTTCCGTTTGGAGTCTGTGCTTGCAAACATAAACACGCACATACACACATACACAAAAATAAATATATATATATATGTATATATATACACACATACACACACACACACACACACACACACACACACACACACACACACACGCACGCACACAGGGAGTTAGGAACAAGAAAGAACGATCGCAAATCCCACAGGAACCGCAGTGTAGCTTAATTAGCCGATGATAAGAGCCAAACCACAGGCATCGCACTGGCACCCACGGGCGCCTCCCCCTCCATGCGCACTAAACAGAGGTCACACGCCCATGCCGCCCCGCCCTCTTTGTGAGGCCAATACGTTGCATAATCGCTATTACATTGACAATAAAATCCAGACCAAGGGAAAGGTTTGCATTTCAATAAACTCAGCGCTTTTATTGCATTATTCTAGGTTACAAATGCACATGGTGCAATTTTAAAAGTTTTTCAAAAGTAAGACGAAAATTTTAAGGATTTAGTGATTATGCACACAATACTTCTCCCTAAATAAGTAGACCGAGCCTGTAAAAATGTCATATTATGTATGTTTATACACACATATAAATAAATAAATATAATGTATATATATACTTACATACATACATACATACATACATACATATGTGCGTGTGTGTATATATATATATGTGTGTATGTGTGTATGTGTGTGTGTGTGTGTGTGTGTGTGTGTGTGTGTGTGTGTAATTAGGGAAAAGGTATATGCAGAAGCTTACAGCATGTCTGGCATATATCCTAAATCCATTGATTACCCAAGCCAAGGTTTGGCGAGATTTGAAAGCGCTGACATGTAGAATATGAAAGTGTTACTTGCAATAAGTCAATTTGCATTTTCCCATTTTCCAGTTCAGCCTAGTATTTGTGCGCAACTATACTCTCGACCAGGACGAAAAAAATAAATGACCATCAACTAGAAAACTAATGATTGCTATTTTTGTAGATAAGATGGAAACGCTTGTAGCCGTATCAGCAAAACCGAGATTTATCCTTGACGCGAACCCCTTAAGTTCAGCAAAGCGAGTCGAAGCCCGACTTTCGCAAGTACTGAAGCCTCATATCTCAATGTCAACACCGCGCGCGTCGCCTCCAATCTCGACTCCGAAACGCTAAGCTTATCGGCCGTTGCTAAAATTATTGTCTCCTCGGCGCGTGTTAAGAAAGATAAAAGAGAACTTCTCGACCTCCTTCGCCCCGCCCCACATTCACCTCTACCCCTTCCCAACCCGCAGACAACGCGCTGGTTTTCACCCTAAGAGCTCTGGCACCCGGCGATGCGAAGAGGAAAGGAGGGAGGGATTCGGACAACGCTGCCAAGAGTACCACGACATCCACGGAAAGGCTCTGGGGAAGGGGAAGAGGGGGGGGGGGAGAGAGAAGACAAAAAGACAGCTATTCTTCCCCACTATAAAATTAAAAAAAGAAGAAAAAAATACCGAAACTCAAATGATCATTTACTACCCAAGAAACGACAGGGAAGCAGCGCCATCTGGCCGTGAACGCATCACCTAAAAAGATAACCTTCCATAACGACCCACCGGTCAAGCACCACATTAGCGATACTTTCCGGACGATAATAGCAGGTGTTCTACATTACAGAAGAACGCCTGGAAAGAATCACTCTCGAAGGGAGAACGAGAAAGAAAAAAAGAAAGAAAAACTAATGGCCACAATTCGGTCCAAACGTGATTAGACGCAAAGGCGGGAGGGAGGGGAGGGAGCATGAAAAAGGGGTTGCGGTTTTTTCTGCTCAAGGGGAACATCGAGCCACGCGACCCCGGAATGCACGGACTTTCTCGCCTCGTAGGGCGGGTAAGGAGAGAACTTATCGAAGAAGGAATGAGAAGGGAAGGAAGAAGAAACAGGGAAACAGGGGAAAATAAAGGAAGGAGGGAGGAGGTAAATAGAAAGGGAAGACGAAATAACACTGAGCTATGGTTTAACAAGCAGAGATATATTGTAAAATCAAGCATTCCTCACAACCCGGAAGATATTTCCAGCGGCCGTATACTAACTACAGTATCTGGACAGTACCCTCTTTACCCGGCCCTCCCCCTCCGCCTGCCACCCTCCTTATTTTTCCTCCTCCTCCCTCTTCCTCCATTCCTCCATATCATTTCTCCTCTTCCCCATGCCTCTCTCCCTATATCCTTCTTTTCCTCCTTCCTTTTTTTTCTTCTTTTTCTTCCCCCCCCCCCCCACATCCCTCCTTTCTCGCCATCCTTCCTCTTCCTCTTCCTCCTAACCCCTCCTTCCTCCCGTAAATCTTCGCCAGCTCGCCGATTATCCCTCCTCCTGCCCAAACACTTCCCCAAAAGGTTTTGTCCGCAATCTTTGAGCGACAATCACAGCGGGGGCCATCGCGTTGACCGGAAAATGAGTTCTCCTCGACCGCTGGGAGGAGGGTGGAGGGAGGAGGGTGGAGGGTGGAGGGAGGGGGGAAGAGGGAAGAGGAAAAAGGGAGGATGGGGGAGGGAAGAGGGAAAAAGGAGGAGGGTGGAGGGAGGAGGGGGGGGACGAGTAGATGGACGACCATATGGAAAGGAAAGTATGAGGAAGAGGAAGAGGAGGATGGTAGGCAAAGAGAAGGGAGGTAATGCGGTAGAGGAGGAATGAGGATGGAGAGAGGTATAGGAAAGGCAAAGAGATGATATGGGAGAGAAGGAATGAGGAAGAGAAAGAGGTGGGGGGGAAGGGAAGACGAAGAGAAAGGGCATGGCACAGTAAAGAACGCATGATGAAGACGAAAATAGGGAGAACAGAAGGAGGGAAGAAAAACGAAGAAAGGGAGAAAAGGGGGAAGAATTATTAAGAAGAGAGAGAGGTAAGGGACTTGGGTTCAAGGAGGGAGAAAGGAAAAATTAAGAGAAGCGGGTATTAAGGGGATATGGGAGAAGGGATGGAGGTAGGAAGGTAGACGAAGATAAGAGGTATGAATAAGATCGAGAGGTAGGAGTAAAGAAGGAGGAAGAAAAGAGGTAATCGGTATAAAAAGGAGTGAGGAAGAGGGAATAGGAAGGAAGCCGGGAAGAAGGGGGCTAGTAAGGAGTAAAGGATTAAAGAAGAGGCAGAAGAAGAGTATTGTAAGAGGAAAAAAGGGTAAAAAGTCACGGAATAATAACAATAATACCAACACCAATAAAAGAGAATTTGAACTAAAAGAAATGAAGAAGCAACACGCTAAAGAACTGGAAGCAAAGAAGCAAAACCTCAGCCAGAAGAACAAGAAATGGCAAAGGTGACCAGAGACGCAAGTTAAGAATGAGAAGAGGGCGGGCAGGGGGGGGGGGTAGCAGGGTGGGGGAGATGGAGGAGGAAGGCAAGGAGGAATGAGACGAAAATGAAGTTCAAAAGTTAATAATGAGGGAAGAAGAGCGACAAAAGGGAGCGAATACTGGCCGGTGCCTCCAGAGCTGAGCGTCCGCAGTACTTTATGGGGATAATGCTCGGCCTTGAGGCTATGGAAGTGGGCGGGGCCATGTCCAGTGTCAACCGAACGACACATTCATAAAATGGATATCATTTACCTTTATCCCTCGGGAGGTAAACGACGTGTTCTTTTTTTTCAAGCAAAGGTGCCGCCACTTCATTATTTTCACTTGATTGGTGTGCATCCCGTGGCGATCACATTTCGAAATAAAACATGACATCAGACCTTGCTCCCTTGCGACGTTGACAGAACTCATCTATATTTATATATTTTCACACCCATTATATATTCGTCCTTACAGGTGACTCACCTGTAGACCCATGGCTGAATTTCTACCGGTCCTTCCCTCACCCCCCCTCGGGTGGTCGTACCTGTACAATATCTACCATTTACACCCAGACAGGTGAGGCCTCTTGCCCCGCCCCTCGCCTTAGGACACTCGTCCTCTCCACTCACTTCACCCTCATCTCGCTTGTTCCTCATCTTCTGTGCCTATTCTATACTTTCTCATATTTTCTCCTCGACAGACTTCTTTTCCTCACTCCATGCTCTCGCGTATCGTAGGCCTCCATCAATTTATTGGCATGTCACCTGAGCTCGAATCTTTTTCCTCACCTGCCGACTTCTCCAGCCACTTCGGCGCTAATCTACTCACACCTTGCACCTCATACCACAAAGGTGTAAAAAAAAAAAAAATACTGCAGTTTATTAAAGAAAACTATCACTATTGTAAAGGTATCATTATTACAGCAAAAAATTCCTAGAATCCTGAAGTCACGTTTTCTCGATCCCGATATTAAAGCCTCATGAGCGACGGCGCGGCAAGCCTTTGATTCCGAAGGAGTATTGGGTATTAGGGCCGGCACTGACCCTTCTTCCTTCTCCTTCTTCCTCCCCCCTCCTCCTCCTCCAGGCCGGGATTTGAGCGACTCAAGAGAAACAGAATGCGGAGGGTGAAGCCCCTGGAAGACACGATAAAAACGCACTTCGGGTTCATTGTCTTTGAGACGCTACGAAGCCCTACGCATTCACTCCTCACTCCTTTACACACACACACACACACACACACACACACACACACACACACACACACACACACACACACGCACACACACACTCCTAGAACAAAACGAGCCGACTTCCAAGAAGTGAAGTCCTGGCAATAGCAAATGCAAAAATACGAAGTCGGAATCTCAAAAGACTTAGCCCAAGTCATACAAGTAGTTTACTAAATCTAAAAAAAAGGAAGAAAAAAAAATACTAGTCAAAGTATAACCTTGGGTAGAAAGGGAGAGGAGGGGGGTGGGGGTCAGACAGCAAGAGTACTCGTACCTACAGATTCTACGTAATACGGACGTCATGCCACGCCCTCTCTACGTCATCCCAAGTACATGGGCGTATGGACAAGGGGCTCGGTTGCGTCTATTTGTGGGGAGTGACGTCAAATACAAAAACACTTTAAAGAGTACTAGAATACGTGAGCCTGAATTAGAAAGTTGTTTATTTTGTCGTCAGTGTGAACTTTCGAAAAGCCATAATTTTTAGCTTAGAAAGTGGATGATGATTCGCCACAAATTGTTATATGCACAGTGAATTAAACAACCATAAAAATACACAATTCAGACTTGCCATCTGGAACATATCACTCGCCACCTGCTTTACTCACGGGCATCATGCGGCCGTCAATTCGAATCGCGTGCAACACCGCCCGAGCCAAACCACAGGCGCCATCCACAACTCGAAGGGCATCGGAGCCAAAATATCTAGAGCTTGCCGCAAGAGGGCTGTTCTTCATTTGCCTCCAGCGAGATGGACCAGAGCTAAGCAAACCCCTAATTTTACTGTTTCTTTTCACTGTCTCCAAATTTCATTCATTCGGACATGCCGGAGACGTGGCGTGTCGTCACGACATCTTGGTCATCCACATACCAAGCCCCTCCCTCTCTAAGATATTCCCTCTCTACTCCAGCCTCTTTCCATATCCTCCCCCCACCTCTTTCTCTCTTTCTCTCTTTCCCTCTCCCTCTCCCTCTCTCTCTCTCTCTCTCTCTCTCTCTCTCTCTCTCTCTCTCTCTCTCTCTCTCTCTCTCTCTCTCTCTTCCCCATCCTTCCATATTCTCTCTCCCCTATCCCCCCCCCCCCCCGCCTCTCTCTCTTTCCTCTCCCCCTCTCTGTATTGCCTGAAAGTATTTTCATCAATACCGCCTTGTGTCATGACACCCTAAATAATACCTGCTACCATCATTAAGGCATCTCTCCCTTCTAAGATCGCTCCGTGCTCCAGGCTACATGCTCCGACGATCCCATACCTTCCTTTACAGTCTGTTTCGATTTCGTTTCTTTCTTTACAGTCCCTTGATAAGCAAGTATCAAACGTTTCTTGCCCCAATCATTGCAGTGCCAGAACATGTACTCAAATGCATTCCAAATCGAGGTATTTCCGCAGGTTTACTTCTTTTTGCTTACATCCTTAACCTTCGAGAACTCAAATTCATTCACCAAAGGTGTCTTTCTTAAGGATATTCGTTATGCATCCATTGATAATGATCGGAATATCAAGTAAGGCAGATGCGTTGCGTCATAAGGAGTCAGAAAGCGCACTTGCAGAGCGAGAGAGAGAGAGAGAGAGAGAGAGAGAGAGAGAGAGAGAGAGAGAGAGAGAGAGAGAGAGAGAGAGAGAGAGAGAGAGAGAGAGAGAGAGGGGGGGGGGGAGGGGGAAGAGGGAGGGAGGGAGGGGGAAGAGGGAGGGAGGGAGGGAGGGAGGGAGGGAGGGAGGGAGGGAGAGGGAGAGAGAGAGAGAAAGAGAATAATTTTTCTCATATCACACCCAAATCTGTGACTACCTGTCGTTACCACAGCCTCCCTCTCCTTCTCTTCGTGTGGTTGCCGTTTGGTCGGTGCGTGTTCGAAGCGAGCGGCTGCCACCAGTACTGCCTGGGGTCGACATGCCAGACAGTAAGTGTCATTCGTTGGGCAGCCGCGGCGGGCGACATCACGACAAACAAGGCCTGCTGCCTTGAAGTACGCTGCAGCGGAAGAACCTCTCAGGGTCTTCACGTATCAGACGTCGAGGCATTCCTGGGAGTCAGCGGGGAAGAATTTCCGACGGGGTTGGCTGGGGTTGGAGGCGAGTGTTCAAATGAGTACAGTAAGGACACCTTGAATGTTCCTCTTGCATGCAAAGGAACGAAGGAAGGAACATAATCCGTCTGTGGTGACCTTTTACGCATTTTTATGCCATTCCCGAGAGATCAGACAGACTCGCCGGCCATAAATGAGCCAAATTATATTCCCTTTTCTTGCTTCTATGTCATACCCCCTCCCCCCCAACCGGCACATCCTGAATGACTGGCAGTGATTTGAGATTTCACTGCACAGTTCACGGAGGTCAACCGAGGCCGCTCACACGTCCCAACAACAGAATCCCGCGGAGTCACATTCCAAACCGGTCGTCATCTTCACCATCATCATCATCATCACCTCCGCACAAACTGCGCGACGCCTACATTCACCATCGCACTGTTATCTCCCATTTGGAGTATGAAGGAAAAGGTAGGAGTAAGCAAGGAACGACCAGACATCCAGCATCCACCGCCAACATCACTCCTTTATTCTCAGAGAGTCAATTCTACAGCCCCACCCACTGGAGGAAAGGCGGGAGGAGTGAGGTATGGAGGGCGGAGGGAAAAGGGAGGAGGAGCAGGAGGGGGGAAAAGGAAGAGGGGAAGTGGGAGAAGCAGGCGGAGACATGGAGGTCAGGTATCGAGTGTGCAACGAAGACGGGAGGAAGCGTGACGGCCTCCCAGTGACCTGCACCCGTCACCCTGATTCGTCACCTCTCGACGCTAATGACCCGTAAATGAAGTGACCAAGGGTAATGAGGATTCCTGTGTCACTCCTTCGTCCGAGGAAATCCCAAAGGGGGCGAAGTCAATGATAGGAGTCACGCCCCTATCTGGACTTAATCCTTTTTAGAAAATTAGCTACGCATCATTATAAAGGCCTTGCTTTCTTAGACTTCTAGGTTAACGTCAATCATGCCTGACTGGCCAAAACAAAAAAAGAAACGAATATAGATTAAAAATACAAAAACAAATTTATGCGATAGGGAGAATAGCGATACACAAGCCATTCAATCCAAATATACCCGAAAATCATTATCTATAATTTGCCGTCTGCTCATAATCTTAATACCACACTACTCTCTGAAAGACAATGCTCAAACCCCCCCATCTGTGGCGTATGAAACCCCACCCCTAAACTCTTTTCTTAAAAATCGACCCACCCTCTCTGTCTTTTTCCCCCGAAATGAGTAATTAAATCATTATTCCCGCTCGCCCCTCATTATTTTAAGTTCTGCCCCGTGAAAACATCTCGGACCGCCCGAACGAGGAATAAAGAGCGATCAAACCCATAATAAAATCGTAAATTCTCAATTAGTTTTCTGTGAGGTCTTGGACGTCTTGGGAGAACGACGGGGTGAGTGAAGCTCGGGGATAGTCTTGTGAATAGAGATAACAAATAATAAGTTTAACAAAATGTAAAATTAAGCCTCGCATTTTATAAGGCGAAGTAGATGCAGCATATTTATGGACGCGTTTCAGCCGCAACGAAGCCCAAAATAATGATCAATGTTACAGACTGTCGCAGCGGCGATCTTAAAACAGATATAACAGTTTAATCTTACTACAGCGGCAATAATACTCATACCAATAAGAACAGCAATAACAAAAAAGTAATCAGGTAAAAACTGCCAATTTGGACATCGATCTACAACAGGCAAATTGCAAGACTAACGCGGCAGACAATAAAAATACGAAAAAGAAATCTAAAGCAAAACAGAAAAAGACATCATAACACGTAATTGAACTGTTTAGTACGCGCAGTGTAATAATAAAACTACACGTATGACTTCTTTTGACCACACGCACGCACATACATCTCCTTGTGTATACTTAAAACAATTGCTTGTTTCTTTTGTCTGTATATTCAGCTTTCTACAACGACGCATTGTATCCATTGTATTCTAACATTAATAACTCTATCGTCCCCCATTTTGCGCATCCCTCAATATTTTACCAAAATAACCCTTCTAACATTTCCAAGACGATTAATAACAATTAAATGTGCCTAAATAACTACCCTCGTGACCTTAATGTCTCTATAACGATCTTATCTTCTGACCTTAATATGGGATCGGGATGCCTATTAAGCCCCCCCCCCCCCTTCCCTTTTCCCACCCTTGAGAGTGAATAAATTTTGAAACAATAGTTCACGAATGGATTGTTAATGACATGAGGACCATAATATTCAAAGACGCGCGGGAGTGAAGAATTCCGAGATCTTCATAAAGCGAGCACCGCCAGCCAATGCCTAGTTTGGTCATTAGGCGAGGTAATTAGGGCACTGACTGAACGCCGTAGCAAGTAATTACGTCGCAAATTAATCCAGCGCTCATCTTGGCACTGGTCCAGCCTACGAGAAGAATTCGGGCCACGCCGCGGAAAAGCAAAGCGGGTCGGGTATCTTTCTCTTTCTGTGTCTGTCTATCTGTCTCCCACTCCCCTTTCTCTTCTCTCTCTCTCTCTCTCTCTCTCTCTCTCTCTCTCTCTCTCTCTCTCTCTCTCTCTCTTTCTCTCTCTCTCCCTATTTTTCACTCATTCTCAGTCCCTCCGCCTCCCGGATAGATCACTCCCTCCCGGTCCTCGTCCATCTATCCGTCCCTCCGTCCGTCGGTTTACGGGAATGTACGGTCACCGTTCTGTCCCGCGGTGAATTCCATCGCCTCAGACTCCTTCGGCCGAGTAGCCGCGTGCGATTCGCAGCCAATCAGAACTGGCTGCCGGTAGCGGGCTGAGTTCTAATTGGTCCCCGGGAGGAGGAACTCATATACTCTATGGATTACGAATACTAAATTATAATTATCATCTCGAAGACTATCGGCGAAGACCTCGGGCGCTGCGAGCTTGTAGCTGCTGCCAACACGATAGTTGTTTATTTGCGTCCTCACACACAAACACAATGCGAAGAAAGCTGATTACGAGTCAGGGCGGCCGCATCACATATTTCCTTCCCACCAAAAGTGTCGGAGAAACAGCAAGTACTTGAGCGTGTGGAGAGATAGAAATGAGCCGATGCGAATGTCAGCGAAGTATGCAAGTGTGAAGAGTAAGGTATTTTGTACGAAATGTATGTCACTGTGGCCCACGTAATTTTACGTAACGTAAAGCTACAATTGCGAAATTTATAAAAACGTATAAAATAAATTGTATTGAGAATAATGAATAAAATGATAAACAAGACTCTGGTCTATAAAAGTCCATTATTCAAAGTTCGATTTGTTTCGAAGCTGAAATGATCGGCAGAATGAAACATTGTTTTCTGTGTATAAATTGTAATGCTTTTACATTGTGATCTGCAAGGTAAACGCACAAAACAAATAACTTTCAAAGCAAATCAAATCAAATAAAACCTAAACTACTACCCGAAAACTATTCTTTATACAATACAAAACTTTTCGGCAGACTCGGTCCGTCCTACATTCAGTGGTCCATAGGAAATGCACGACATTCAATAGTCCAACCGAAATACATTACGTTCAATGGCCCAATGGATCATGTAGCGAGTAACGCAACCCGCTTCTTAATATGGGCACCGGGGTTACTGAAGGGTCGTTGGACGCAGGTGGTTGATGTTATTTGTCGGGCGAGCAGGTCGGCGGTTGGCAACACGCCTTGCAGTCAAGAAGAAAAGGAAAAAGAAAGAGAGAACAACTTGACATGTCATCTAACAACTCCTCGACCTCAAAACGACATTTACACCCCCCCCCTCCCCGCCGTCCCTCTCCTCCTCTCCCTCTCTCGACCGAGCTAGGCAACCCTGGACGCCCGAAACCTGCTGACCAAACCAAAGTGTTTCATGTACTGCGCCCATATCAGCACAACAAGTTCAGAAGGATCACGGACGAGAGCCTTGTTGTTATCTTCACCACGACTCGCTTATCTGACCCCCGCCTCCCAGGTTATCTAAACTGCATTCGCTATCGTGAGCAGACCACGAGTTGCCTGGAAGAGGTGCTGACCCTCTCTCCTCCTCTTGATAAGTTTCTCGGCGCACACACATAAACGCGGATACACACACAAACATATATACACCCTGCACATATACACCCGGCCTGGCAACTATTTGCCCCCCTAGTTGTGTGTCAAAACCTCTCTTAATTATTGCATTTTCAAAACACAAACGGGGTGGGGTGGGACGTAACGAGAATTAAAGCAAAACATAAAACCTTCTTGAAACTAGGGTGAAATATTTGGAACTTTTCCCGACCGTTACACATGTCGCACCACCCGAGGGCAGTGTTTCGAAACCCAGCGCTTCGTTTCCAGTCGCATAATCGAGTATTTTCAAGTTTACGACCACTGAAATGGCAGCAAAAATAATTCAGGCCGACATGCAAACACACACTCAAATAATGGCAATACAGGATACAAGCCAAAACGTCCCCGAAATGACGATTTATTTCAGAAATAGCATAGGAAGAAAGTTAGTTGCATGACAAAATATATTTCTTTTTTTCTTTCAATCTATACTTGAAGCCTTCTTTTTAAACGTCATGACATCCAGTACCAAGGAAGAACACTGACCCAGGAAATATACAAAATATACGTTACTATGAATACGGGTGTCGCGAACAGCTCCCAAGGCTTCGCACACGCACACACAGACAGGCATGCGACATCTGCAACGTCCGAGAGATGGAAAAAAAAAACACTACCAGTCAACATTCTTTGACCTAACTCGGAGGGTCAAGATGCTTCGCTCCTACTGACCAGTCGTTGCTACTACTGACATGCCACTGCCAGCTCTGCAACAAACAAAGAAACCAACAAACGGATATACATGTCCGGCCGCATGGCGTACTCAGCAGGTAGTGAGGCTATTAAAGCAATTAAAAGTATCGAAGGTTCAATACTGTGCTTACTTCACCATAACAAAAGTTGCTGGCTGAGGCGATCGGGTTCCAAGTCAATGCTGAGCGAAACGCGAGAGTAATCACCAAAAGAAAAATAAGAGAGAGAGAGAGAGAGAGAGAGAGAGAGAGAGAGAGAGAGAGAGAGAGAGAGAGAGAGAGAGAGAGAGAGAGAGCAACACACACACACACACACACACACACACACACACACACACACACACACACACACACACACACACACACACACTTTCTTCTTACATACATTGTCTTGATTTTATGCGCGGAACCTTGTGTTATAAATGTAAATGTTTATACGACCGGGATAATAAAGTTATTGACAGTGCGCTGACCGGGGTAAGCTGGATTATAAAATGGTCGTACTTGTGTGTGTTCTTACGAATGTGCACGTATGTCCAATGCGCACATTAACGAGTTACAGCAAACACACACACATACACACGCACAGAAACGCTGGATATCAAGGCTGCACTCGGCATATGATGCAACCAGGATTCAGTAAAACCTGCAACGTAGACCAAGCATGGACACGGCGTTGGCAGGGATCCACGTCTTCTTGCTTAACACTTGAGAATGAATGAAGTGTGAGCCAACTTCCGCCTTGTACGCGTATCCTCCGGTCGCTACGTTATTTACACACATGCAGACATGCATACACACACAGTCACAAACACAGAGCGAGTGAGTGAGAGAGAGAGAGAGAGAGAGAGAGAGAGAGAGAGAGAGAGAGAGAGAGAGAGAGAGAGAGAGAGATGCACACACACACACACACACACACACACACACACACACACACACACACACACACACACGAAGACCTGTCACTCAAGGTCAACGCCAACCTACTTAAGACGCAATATTTCATCAGTGAACTAGGTCTCCTCGAGGCAGTACATCTCAATAACAAAAAAAAAAAAAAAAAAAAAGAAGTGAACATCAGAGACAATCACGATCTACAACACGCAATCAAGCAGGGCGAGGATGTTCAACAGCCACTGAACAATGCACACTCGCTGCGGCATCCTGGAAGGTCTCAAGAGAAGCTTCGAGACGATAATGAGAACAAGAGCAAGCCGATACTCCACAAGGCAAACGAGACCGGGCTTCACTACCAACACTAACTGCAATAATACAAATCATGAAGCGACAGCGTGGGCCTAAAGAACTCGCCAAATCATAAATAATATATTGAAACATATATAATCATGCTAAGTAAAAAAAAAAAATATATATATATATAATAATTAATTAATTAATTAATTAATAATAATAATAGTAGTAGAAGTAGCAGTAGTAATAATCATAATAAATAAAACAAACTGTCAATTATAAGCGCGACCCATATCCCTCACCAATCTTCACTGACGCCCCACACCCCCTTATGTAAAAAACGGGAGAATTCAGAATAAAAAAAAAAAACCCAAACCTCCAGGAAACACCCGAAAAAAGTGAACTTCAATTTCATGGCAGCACGCGTCCAAGTGCGTGCGTGGACATCAGCGTGAGGTTCTTGCCTTCCCTGGCCAATTTCGGTGTCGATCAATTGCACGCTTCCCTTGCCCTACTCCGAGACGCGTGTGCGTGCAATGTTTTTGTGTGCGTGTGTGTGCGGGAGAGAGGGAGAGGGAGAGTGGGAAGGAGGAAGGGGTGGAGAGAGGGAGGGAGCAAGAGGGAGAAGAAGGAGGGAGAAGAAGGGAGAGGGAAGTGGGGAGAAGACGGAGAGCGGGAAGCAGAGAGTTAGAGGGCGAAAGCGAGATAACGATGGTGTATTAGCGTATGTGCGTATCTGTTTATGCTTATCAAACTTGAACCTTATCCTCGAAGGTGATGTGTACGGGGGAAGCCAGGCCTGAGACGAAAGTGGATCTGAGAAGGAAACAAGAGACAATGGGCCGAGGCGTAATCTTCCGAGCAACCATTTCTTCCAAAATGTTTGGATCTAAGTACCTATTCACAGATCCGTTATAGCCCGACGCATCTTCTGCAATTGACTTGGAGTGCTGAGGAAAATCCAATGTCTCAAGCATTCTAAAAGAATTAATTCTTTCTCTGTTGAATTCAGAAGGCAATTGTCCATTGTAGGCGATCTAAATCTAACAATAATACGTATAGTATGAAGAGTGCGGAAGAGAACCGAGGAAATGTTTCACGCACAAATCGATGTCAAAATTATATTTCTAAATTACAGGGGGCGTCCACAAACAAACGATAACAAAAACAAAAAAACAAATCATACGCTGCAGCCATGTCCAGCCGTCACAAGCCCGACACCTGTACAGGGGCGCGACGGCCAGGGGGTCCTCTTTACCTCACGCCCCCGACACTGTCCTCCTCATCAGCAACCAAAAAGTTCGTTATTATCCATCCGTTGGCCTGGGATGTGGGATGGGGGGGAGGAGGGGTAAGGGGACGTGGGAGGAGGTAGGGTTGGGGGGGGGGGGGGGGGGTTAAGAGAGGCTGAGCGTCTAGAGTTGATGGCTTGCGTCTGGCCGCTCCCTCACCAGGAAGTACTCAAGCCTACTAGAACAACCGCTTCAGAATATATAAAGCCGACGATTCATTAGTGTGTATTTTTCATACATGGATTGCTTAAGTCTTTATTCAAACAAAGGGCAGCCGGAAGCATCACGGGAATGTATATTTTCCCTCCAGCACCTCCTTGTCTACCGAATACTCGATCTTCAACTGTAACCTTGGATCTAGAAATTTCCATTTAAACCGGCCGGATGTGTGCCCACCCTCGATTCACCTCGGGAACAGCATCCAACACACAAGCCTTTTCATTCCTTTTTCGAGCAGCAGTTTCTACGTAGACGATTAAACAGGAATCGTCGTTCCGGAATAAGCCTGTTACGGAGCGAGCGTGCGAGTGTCCGGCGGGGAGGGCGGGCTCGAAAGGGAGGGATCGGGTGTGGGGGTGGGAGGGAAGGAGGGGCGGTGGGGCAGCGTGTCCCTCAGAGCGGCCGATTCAAGGTACTTACAGTTACTACCTGAGGGTCATATACGAGTGAACCTACCACTAAATTCCTGCCACCAGAGATAGAGGAAGAGAAAGAGAAAGAGGGAGAGGAAGAGTGAGAGAGAGGGAGGGAGGGAAGGAGGGAGGGAGGGAGGGGGAGACGGGGAGAGGGGGAGAGTGGGAGAGGGAGAGAGAGAGAGAGAGAGAGAGAGAGAGAGAGAGAGAGAGAGAGAGAGAGAGAGAGAGGGGAGAGGGAGGGGAGAGGGAGAGAGAGAGAGAGAGAGAGAGAGAGAGAGAGAGAGAGAGAGAGAGAGAGAGAGAGAGAGAGAGAGAGAGAGAGAGAGAGAGGGGGGGGGGAGGGAGAGGGAGGGAGGGAGGGGGAGAGAGAGAGAGAGAGAGAGGGAGAGAGAGTGAGAGAGAGAGAGAGAGAGAGAGAGAGAGAGAGAGAGAGAGAGAGAGAGAGAGAGAGGGAGGGAGGGAGGGAGGGAGGGAGGGAGGGAGGGAAGGAGGGAGGGGGAGAGGCCGAGACGGGGAGAGTGAGAGAGAGAGAGAGAGAGAGAGAGAGAGAGAGAGAGAGAGAGAGAGAGAGAGAGAGAGAGAGAGAGAGAGAGAGAGAGAGGGAGGGGGGGAGAGGGAGAGGGAGGGAGGGAGGGAGGGAGGGAGGGAGAGAGAGGGAGGGAGGGAAGGAGGGAGGGAGAGAGGGGGAGAGGGCGAGACGGGGAGAGGGAGATAGAGAGAGAGAGAGAGAGAGAGAGAGAGAGAGAGAGAGAGAGAGAGAGAGAGAGAGAGAGAGAGAGAGAGAGAGAGAGAGAGAGAGAGAGAGAACTTGGAATTATCAGTTATCAGGATAATGTCTGAATGAAATAGCGTTTATGATGACACTTGTGGACCAAATGCATATTTTTAAATTTCTGATCCTATTCTTATAAAATTTGGGGATATTTGTCTTACCTTTTGTCGTTACCCTGTGGTAGCTGGCGTTATGAGAGTAAAATAATCCAGATGCCAAACAGAAGACACACCAGTAATTAGCACTTCACTATTACACGCGGCCTTGAGTTAATCACTTCGTATTACAAATCACAATATGCAATCTTTTTAACAATCAAGTTTCACGTTTGTATATAGAAGTCGGTAAACAGGAAGTAACAATTTCACAACGATCGCAAAACAAAACAAATATTCGATAGGATTCACTCGTTTCAGACTGAAGACCGCTCGCGCGGCCCAGGTGATGTCGTCGGTGTGTCGGGCACGAGACCTGCAAGATCAGGTGCACTGTCGACGTTGCAAAAGCTCCTCGCTCGTCGTCAGCTTGCCCGGCACTGTGGCAGGCGGTGTCTCACGCCCTGGCGACCACCACCACCTGCTTCAGTCCCCGACGCCCTCCTCACATGCGGGGCTTCGTCCCTTCCTTACACGAATGACGTCGTCTTCAACGCCCGGGCTGGGGCTTCGGCTCACGTACTTGTTCGTGTTCGTGATACTTTAAGAATGAAACTATTTTTACTGTTCACGCACTACCGTGTCGCCCGACTTCTCTGACAGCTGCCTTTCCGTGAATAGTCACAGCGAACACACGCAAATGTACAGAACTATAACTAACAGTGTCAGGGCAAGAGCTTGGCACTAAGGCCTCCGTATCGAATCACTATTGATATCCACAGTGCCACTCATCCGATGACAAACCGAGGGGAAAAGTCACCACGGTACCCATTCAGTATTTCCAGTCGTGTTTACGTAATCATCGATACTCGTCACAACGTCGTTTACATTTTCAAAAGCACACAGAAGTCGCCGGTGCGTCTCTTCGTCAAGTCGCAACAAAGCAAATCCAGGATAATCCACGAGCGAGGCGTGCGGAAGGCCTCGTGATCGACCCTGTACGCCACGATCGGATATACGCGGCGCGCGTTCACTCCGTCCCAGAGTCCCGCGAGGAATGAGCGGTGTGGGCCAGGCGGGTGCCTCCCCCTCCAGCCCGCGTCCGCCACCACGACGGACAAAATATCTGCCCAGCTACCCCACCTTCGGGCGACCCGCTCTCGCGTTTCTGATCCCTCTTCCAAACTCACGGAATCTCAAACCATCAACTTGCCACCGCCCTAAGTGCCTAAAACAGATAGAATCGAGAAGAGACAGTCCCGGAGGCAGCGACACTAGGCATCCCGCGCCGTCCCCGTGAGCCCGGCTGCCCCAGGCACCGACCTCGCCGCCGCGGCCCACGACGAGCGGCCTTTATGGCACCGCTACCCATCCAGCGCCCACACAACAACACTGACACCAGCCCGCCTACTTACACGGGCTTACGGTACCTGGGAGTCCACCGCCAGAAAGCACATAAACAAAATAATATATAAAGGTTGGAGCGACATCGCAGTTGAATATGATATAATCCTCATCTCATAAATTCAGGCGCCAGACAAGGCTGCCTTCTAGATTGCAGTGCAGTCAAGATATACTGATATGGGGAGTCTTCATTTGGACCAGAGGCAAAAAGAAAATTTATGAGTATATATACACTGTGTACATATATATATATATATATATATATATATATATATATATATATATGTATATATGTTATATATATATGTATATATATATGTATAAATATCATATATATCATAAATATATATGTATATATATATATATATATATATGTATATATATATCATATATATCATAAATATATATGTATATATATATATCATATATATATATATATATATATATATATGTATATATCATATAATATATATATATATATATATATATATATATATATATATATATAGCATATATATATATATATATATATATATATATAGCATATATATATATATATATATATATATATATATATATAGCATATATATATATATATATATATATAGCATATATATATATATATATATATATATATATATATGTATATAACACACACACACACACACACACACACACACACACACACACACACACACGCACATATCTATATCTATATCAATCTATATATATATATATATATATATATATATATATATATATATATGCACACACACACACACACACACACACACACACACACACACACACACACACACACACACACACATACACGCCTGCACGCACGTGTGTGTGTGTGTGTGTGTGTGTGTGTGTGTGTGTGTGTGTGTGTGTGTGTGTGTGTGTGTGTGTGTGTGTGTGTGTGTGTGTACGTGCGTGCGTGTGCATGTGCATGTGCGTGTGCGAGTATGTGTATGTGTGTGCCTGCATATTACCCGTAAAACAGCTAAAAATATAAACCGGAGGAATGGGTAAAAAACAACACAAGAAAAAGGGACCAATAAACGGGAGAAGGAAGAGACAATGAGTGATGAAGAGGGGGCTATATGGGTCGAGAGAGAGAGAGAGAGAGAGAGAGAGAGAGAGAGAGAGAGAGAGAGAGAGAGAGAGAGAGAGAGAGAGAGAGAGAGAGAGAGAGAGAGAGAGAGAGAAAGAGAGGAGAGGATGCGCGCGACATGCGGGTGGTCGAATGACCCTGAGGGATAACGGCTTAAGCCACCATCTCTCGTCCTAGCACTCTGCTATCTTACTATAGTCTTTTCTCGCTTAGCTATACTGCTACAATATCGCCTTTGTTATTGCTTCACATTGTCATTTCTCGTTCTAGCCTTCGCCTCGCCGTAGTCTCTTTCTCCCTTTAATATACTGCCCTTACATCATCATCATCATTATCATTTTCATCACCTTTATTACTTCAGACTTCCATCACGCGTTTTGATGCTGCACTCTGTTTCATCATTTTCTTTTTCTCTTTTTCGCCATACCGCTTTTTCGTTATCAACATCATCTTCATTATTTCAGACTTGCTGCCTCTAAATCACTTCTGATCTATCAGACTTCATAATCTATCTTCGGCATCGTGCCTGCAGAACATTAACTTTCACAGACGCATTCTCATCTTATTTTTTTCCGTCTTTCCCGTTTGCTTTTCACCCATCGCCATCGCCCATCCCTTGCACATCACTCTCGTTCTCCTTCCGCCTGTCTCTGCGTGATGAGTGATGAGTTTCCGCTATTACCGAACTCCCTGCGATTCGTCTCTCAACCTCTAAATTCATTAACAAACATTTACGCGTTTTTGTATTCAGTTACTTCTTATTGCAGGACCGAAATTCTGGATCAACTAGTTGCGAAACAATTAATAAAGAACAGAATCTCTTCCGTTTTATTAATTGTGACATGTGATGTTTTCATGTCGCTGTGACGTCACGCCACTTCCAGGCAGCCGAAAGGTCAAGAGAAAAGAGCTAGAGAGGGACGTTTCGTGACGAGGTCCAAGGTGGATGAGGCCGGCTTCATGGAAGGGATTCATGGTAGTACTAGGTCGCATAATCCCCCCCCCCCCAACCCCACCACCACCACCTCCACACACACAAACCGAGAGAGAGAAAGAGAGAGAGAGAGAGAGAGAGAGAGAGAGAGAGAGAGAGAGAGAG
>NC_061853.1:34041964-34056964 GCF_019202785.1 Penaeus chinensis
AACCAATACATTACGCCCATCACTTTAATTATGAATAGCGCCTATCTCTATATTGCAGGAGGCCCGCGCTGCAGCGCAGTGGTGCACTTTGCACGATGCTTCTTTGGTGCGTGTGGCATATCCCAACCTTCTACACGCCCTTGTCCTGCGAGTGCCGTCGTGTGGGGTGTCGTCCTCCGTTTGGGTCCCTCCCACACCTCGGGGAAGAAGGGACCCGATATGGGCCACACAGGAAGAAGGGACTGCATTTTGGTTCCACTATTTATGCTATCACATGAAGCACGACTGCTTGCCATTCAATTTGTACGGCACGAGGTATTTCCTCCTCCGGCAAAAACTCTCGCTCAGCCTATTGTTGTGTAAGTTTCTTCAGGATTAAACTATCTAAAACCTGAGGTAGAATGTATACCGATAGTTATACCCTATTCTCCAAGGCTCAGAGGTCCCCCCGACCGTCTTCTGGGCATATCAAGCCCCTCCTCCCCCCCACTCCGCCCCCCCCCCTCGCCTACTACATCATATCCTGACCCGGGGCCACAACCGGCTCAGGCTCCGCCCCTCCGAGGCCCTGCAACCTCCCTCCCCTTCCCCCCAGCGCCACTATAACAGGAATGTGTGTTGCAACATGGCCAGTCGTGGGCCGTGTGATGCAAGCCGTTAGTGAATGGTAAGCTGGAATGCGTCGCCGCCATGAAGCCGACCAAATCAAACATTAATTGTTCAAGCACGCGAGCGTTTCACACCACCGATGGTGCGACTTGATACATACCAGGGCGCGCGGGTAGCTAGTGATAGACATCCTACACCTGGATAAAGATAGCATGACGTCCGGAGTATAAACACTGTCACTACCTGAATGGCGACAGTGTTACTACACCTGTAGGCAAGCGCATCTATTTCGCAAACAGTGCCAGATAAGAGCGAAACTTTCCTTGCATGAAAATGATGAGCACAACAGAATGATCAAACGAATACCATCCATATGCCGACCAAGCATACACACACATACAAATATACACATTCAAATCCAGCTTCCCACCACGGCGACCTAAACCTCGCATGACCTACCAGTGAAAGTAACTCCGGCTCTTGTAATGTTCTTCTGGCTGAGAACTGCCCCTTCGCCCTCGCCCTCAGACAGCCTGACCCGACTCCTGTGACCTCCAGGTGCACGCGAATCTCTGGATGACCTTTTCCCTCTGACACACAGGTGCACTGCAGAGGCACACCCATGTGTTTATATAACGCACCGACTCAAGATCTCTGGGTGCGAGCCGCGTCGAAGGCTCATCAAATGGGCATACGTTCAGGTGACTTGCAGTTAAGATGTGCAAGAGAAAAAAAGTTAAAATGCCGACGCGACTGGTGAGCGACGGAGGGACACGTCACATCAGTCTGTGATCGATGCCCACCCTGAACTTGAGCAACATTCGACATGATTTTGCCATTAGCCAAGTGTACACATCATGCAGCATCTAAACACACAGGCGGCGTCTGGACGGCGTGTACCCAGCAGGCTGTGTATAGGGCGGCCACCAGAGGCACCACTAGACCTTGACGGGCTGCCAACGGTCGCCACTCATTCTCGCACATTCCATTCACACTACAGTCGTCTGAGGTGAGTGCGTCTTCGAGGCAGACCGGACGATGCTTCAAAGGCAGCAACAACACTGGGCTACTGGCGCTGTAAACCATTTATGAGACGATTCGATGTGGAGAATACAGAAACATGAAATTCATGTCTGGAAACCACATCCCATTTCGAATTCTGTGAATGAGGGGTTGCACGTGTTCTGCTGACCATGGGCTGCTCCAGGAATGTTCCAGTGATTCCCCAAGGCCGAAGGCCAGGTGTATGGGGCACCACGAAGTACGCTCGCATCAAATTATGCCAATGTGATGGTAATTCCCCTCTCCCTGAAATGATGTTAACTACTCGTTTGCCAATTAAAAAAAGAAAAGGTCGTCATTGTCTGACAGGTCGGGAAATGTACATAACCAACATCGTCCTTAAATTCCTATTGTCTAGAGTCCTGCATGAGCGATTTCGCCATGAAAGACGGATCCCCGAAGAATCTTAAGGAAGTCCTAAGGCTCTCGAAGTTCCAGGAAGACATTTCCTCCCTCGCAGACGTTGCAAAGGACTCCCTCCTAAAAGGCTAAACTTACACTTACATAAGAATCGCTCCGTGGCACTTAAAGCAACACCTGAGGAATTAGCCAAGAGAAATATTGGCGCACTAACCATAGGGTACAGAGACCAACGCAGGATCTCCAAGGAAACGCCTTAATTGTGATATGTTGCAACAAAACAACCTCGTCGCTTTCGCAGAAACGTCATCAGACATTTTGTGCGGAAAACTGCATCTTATTTTCTAATAATGGATTCTTCAAAAATATACAAATGTGATTGTAATGAATCAAAGATAGAGGAGGGCGACGATAGACCAGATAGTGAAAGGGAGGACAAGAATAAAATGAAAGACAAACAGAGAGAGAGAGGGGTAAAGGGAGAGGAAGAGGAAGGGGAAGAGAAAGAGAAAGAGAAAGAGAAAGAAAGAGAAAGAGAGAGATAGAAATGGATAAACTGATAAATAAAAATAACCCAAACCACCCAATGTCTTTACATAATCTCAAAAACAAGGCTATCTCGACCAAAACACCGATCTCACGTTACACCGCATCCTACCTCCTCCGAGCCCGAGTGTCGGATGAAGGATAGTAGGATGAAGGAAGGAAGACTTAGGATGAAAGTTAGAGGGTAAAGGGCAGATGACAGAGGTTAGGGTGGTCGCCCAGGAAGCACATGTCGCGCTTCAGGAACCAGGGGATTACTGTCGTTCCAGCACAGGTGTTACGGTTCGACAGGTGTCGGGGTGATATTAATCAACATAACGCAAAGAAAGAAATGGAGGGGCAGTGCATACGGAAGAGATGAATAAAATGAAGAATGGAAAAAGTGAAGAAATAAAAAAAGAAAAGAAGAAAAAGGGGAATGGGGTAAGGGCCTTTGAGAAATGGCCTTACGACATCACTTTCAGAAATCCTGCTGTTTACACGCGGCGATGGTAACTAAGCAAGACATGTATTATCCGGGAGGGTTAACGGGCGGTGACCCAGAGAAGCCCCGGTGAGGTCAGGCCAAGCGGGACGGATTGGCATTCGAGGATCCTATTACCATTAACATTTCGAATAGAACAAAGTCTGAAAAGAGTAATACGTAATAGTAATAATGATAATAACAGGAAGGACAAAAGCAATGATTATTATAATGATAACAAAAGTGATGATAATGAGGCAGGCATTGATAACACTGCTAATAACAGTAATAATGACAAAAATAACAAATTGTGATCTACCTGTCACCCAATATAAAATCCATTTTTTTCTCGCCACTACAACCCAGTGTCTCGACATCACCAAACAAAACACGATCCTAAACACAACAACGAAAACCAATGAAATTTGGTACAACCCTCTCTTAGCTCCACGAAACGAAACTTCCTCCCCCCCCCCCCATAAAAGAAAGAACTAAAAGAAGAAGGAGAAGAAGAAGAAGAAGAAGACTGATAATAATGATAACAAGAGAAGAGACGAGAACGAGGGAAGGAAGGTTGTGCCAAGTGTGTGGAGGTAAACATGTTCGGTGGAAGTAGTAAGCAGTGACCTATGGGTGAGGTCAGGGGTGAGTGAGTCATGTCTGAAGAAGGCAGCTGGTAACCCCCTTCCTCTCTTCCTCTCGCGTTACCCAATCTACCGAGTCAAGACTGAGAAACAGAGATAGAGAAATACAGGAGAGGGAAGGAGTTTAAGAGGAAAAATAGATACATAGAGATTTTCAATTTCAGTGATAAAAAATATCGATAAGATAAACCGAAACACAGTTTTGTTCGAGTAAAAAAAACGCGATAATCTTCGACTAATGAAATCTAATTACATATTTTTGATATATTAGCGCCGTCTTCCTCCTTCGGCCCACTGACATTAAATCTAATGATAGAGCAATTACTCTCCGCTCACGTTCAGGGATGATAAACTTTATGGCTCCTCGGCTTAAGGTGTGAACTTCCCCGCCTCGGCCTCGAAGGAGTGAGTGTGTGTGAATGTGTGTAAATATGTGTGCGCACGCGCGTGTGTGTGTGTGTGTGTGTGTGTGTGTGTGTGTGTGTGTGTGTGTGTGTGTGTGTGTGTGTGTGTGTGTGTGTGTGTGTGTGCGTGTGTGTGGGCGCGCGCGCGTGTGCTCGCCATCATAAACTAAGGCGCGCATGCAGAGAAGTAACACGGCGAGTGAAGACTATACATGCAGCGTATATATAGCAAGGAGCGTATCAAGGGTGATACGTGCATGTATGTAGTATTTGTCTGGCAGGGGAGGCGGTCTACACTTACGTTCCCACCTCCGCCGCGATGAGCTGCGGGCGACGCCATGATTACACAGTACAGCGTATTCCCTGAGCCGCACGTCAAAGGGCCCGGAGCCGCCCTCTTACTTGACGAAATACGTCGATCGCGAGAAAGTTCTTGCGGAAATTCATCCCAGGACCGCCCTCCTCCCCCCCTACCTCCTCCTCCCTATATCATCCACAACCTCCCTTCCCCCTCTCCCCTCCCCCTCCCATGCACGAGTGAAAGTGGCCTATCATACCCGCATGTTTGTCCTAATTACCCCGCACTATAATCAGGTGCCAAATCGATGATCTTTCGTGGGAATCGGATTCGTTTTAACGTCCAGGTGCAAACCCACGCCGGGACGGACAGCTAAGACGGCGGCGATGGTGATGTTAAGTCGGCGAGTTGTATCGCCGAGACGTGGGCGGGATCACGGAATCCATACTAATGGCTTTTAGCACTCCATCCTTACCGGGATTGATTTATGGATAGAGCTCAGTATCCTCTTCGAAAGCACAGGAATGTTCCTGGCATGACCCATTTTCCTGCCAAGTGTCCACGTGGACGTTCAAAAGCGTGCCAAATCATCCGCCTCAGCATCCCACTTCGTCTAACAGAAGCCTCTCTCTAAATTGCAGCCTAGCGTGCTGTCTCCCGCGAACAACCCTTCCGCGTTACAGCAGCATCCTCCGGCAGAAGGTCCCGCCCGAGTTCGTAACGCGGTCTCGGAATGACCACCGACTCTCGCACCGGGAGACGGCGTCCCTAGAGTGGCGTAGTCCGTAACTGGCCACGCAGGACGTTGGATGGTCTTCTCCTGAAAATATGGAGCACACTGGAAGGCCGTATCCTATTATTTAGATGCTCAGCTTCATCAAGAAACTAATCATTACAAAATCTAAATAATATATAACAGACAAGAAAAATACAAGTATGCATCTGTATAATATGTCCTGCCTGAGATCTATTTAAGGATAACCCTGCTGCACTCCTCTACCTGAGCATAGCCTCAAAGATTTATTACAAAATGTATACTCAAAAACTTATAATTCAAAGGACAAGAGCTCTGCAAGCCGGCTGTTTCTCTATTTCAGAAACGATCAAGTGAGAGACCCCACTCGTTCCTCCCGTTCAGTAGCAATAGATCTCGTTTGAGGCGGTGTAGCCCTCGTCATTACACCGGACCCAAGGCAGTTCAGAACGACGTAACGCCATGCCCTCCAGGCCCTCCCCCAACCCCCCTTCTTCCTCCCTCCACGACGGAGCTGACGCGCGTGTGTGGGGCCTCACACAGAGGGAGGGACGCGGCCAAGGTCGCTGAAGGAATTCAGGTGTGGCCCTCCATTCCTCTCCTCCCTCCCCCCACACGCCTCCGGTCTACGAAGCTGCGTGTCCTGCGTCCGGTGATGACCAGCGCCCGCGGCTTCCTCGAGTCCGACGCCCATACGCCGGGTGGGCGTCTGTGTTCACACAGGCGCGGACGGAGTAGGCATCAGCAGGTATGACTGACATCATACCTGCCTCATCATCATCCACGTAAAAACAATAAGCCGCGGAGGCGAAGCCACGACAGGATCGGTGAGGATGACACAGGTCCGTGGCTCGGGCAGCGGAGACAAGACTGCTGATGGAATTCTCACTCCGAGAACAGCCGAAAACGAAAATGGGAAATTATCAGTGTACTAATACGGAAAAGGCAACAAAGGGCAAAGCAAACAAGGAATTGCCGACAGAAGGGAAAAAAATCCGAGAGAACTTATCTGGCTAACCTTTTGACATCTTCGCCAAGTGAATGCGAAACTCCAGTTGTATAAACGACACCCGCTTACTCACTACAGGGGCTGTTGGTACTGGCGTTGCCAATGACTACAACGTAAACAGCTGTGTGTTAGTACTGAAGGCCGAGTGTGCCCTTGGGTGAGTCCCTATTAGGCCTGACCTGGGCTACTACCTCATGAATAATGCCCCATTCCTCTTCATCCTCCTGCACTCATTCACTCCCCTTACACATTCTCACTCTCACACTAGTCTAAGCGGTCCTAGTCCCATGGCTGTAATGCTCTCACTATTCCCTCTCCCTCACACCCCCTTCGCCCCACAAAACAAATGCAGACTCGTGCTTTCATCTTTTGTGTCGGCATCAATGTCATGCAGGTTATCAACGATATCACTGATTCCGTAACATAATAAATGTTGATAAGAGAACCGTTGTGTACTCCCGATACTTCCTGTCACACTTTAGCGATTATGTGCTTTTATGGCGCGATAATCAAACGCTATAAGCAGCGATCACAAACAACACCGGCCTTCTCTCTCACTCCTTTCCCTCTTTCTCTCTCTCACATCTATACCTAAAGAAATACACACATGAATGTATGTGTGTACTTGAGATTTATCACGATACGGCCAAACCATACAGACACACACCAATACAGACAAAGAACCTATCCCCTTTTTCTCCCCGTCCCTCGTACCCTTACACAGGCCATAACATTGGTTCCGGCTGTAACGTCCGCGGCGTAACACAGGCGTCGTCCTTGAGTCACCCAGAGCAACAAAAAATAACAAAAAACAAAAAAAGCAAAACTAAAAAACAAAGGAATGCAGACGGGTGGCCGCGGCATCCGACTACTGAATATTATCCCAACGAGAGATGATATTCCGCCGCCCATCTTGGGAGGGAGAGGGTCGGTCTCCCCGGGATCTGTCTCACCGGCCACATTGTGTATCTCAATATGGTTCCTCTTATCGTTTATTCTTAAATTTACATTTTTATTTGTCTATCTATACCTCTAATTTCTATCTCTATCACTGCCTTTTCAAACATTCCTACAACCAGTTATTTTTGCTATAATTACAGTTTGTTTTACTGCAATTGTTGCATACATTACCATATTAGTCATATTTAAGTGATGATTACAGCTGCCACAATCTCCATGTGGACATGAAGATTCAAATAGAATGTCCTTTATTACACCTTGAGTTTCGTGCAGTTCGCGATTTCGAAGCATCCAAGAATTCATCTGAAACCATCCACGCATTTCTCCAGAAAATGAAGTGCCAGGTATTCTTACATACATAATTTCCCTCATTACTCAGATAGTGTTCCCCCAAAATTCGACCTTCAACTCCGTATTACAACGGGGAGAGCGATCGACCTTGGTCATCCCTCGACCATCGATCAACTCTTGCTTGAGCTGTCACTCACACAACCCGCGGTGTCCATCACAAGTCCTTCCAAAATGAGTCAAACTGCCCTAGAAACATGTTTTTTTTAAGGTGTCTCATATTTCTGCTGAAGTCTATATTTATTATTTCCATTGTACTGAGGTCAGAGTTCGTCTATGTCTCTTTCTCTTGGGATCATTCTCCAATACACTTGTTGCGATAAAAAATAATTAGAATTTCAACGAGCATATCCCATTATCAAGTCATCAAAAACTAATCCCAAGTCTCAGAGCGGGTCACCTTCAAAACAAAAATAAAAATCCCTCGCGGTCGCACGCCTCTACCTGTCCCTCTGCCTGCCTGTCTGAATGTTTGTGCGTCTGTCTGTCTGTCTCCCTACCTCTCTCTCTCTGCTCACCCCTGCTTCTAAACTATAAACCTGCAACTTATTACCCCCTAACCCTTCCCCTTAAACCACCATACGTATTCGTAAACCCAGAGTTTCTCTACTTAAGTGCCTCACAGGAACCTCAGGGTGATTCTCAAACACGCCGACGCTTTGCCTCACGGTCTTTCCCGAGGGTGAAAAGCTACTGTTACACTGCGCTTGCGACTATTCCAGTGCACAACGGAAACACATAAACCCTCGCGTGCATTAAACTAAACAAAGAGATTGTTACACATGCGGTGATTAGCTTATGGGTACATCTATAAACATTAAATCTTGATAGATACATCAATTTTCCATTTTTACTCCCGTCTCTTTTTGTCTATTCCTAACATACAAACCCATTCTTAGTTCGAAACACATTCCCGATTTTGGACACGAAGAGAAAATACAACATGACCCCATTTAGGAAGCCTGCATGCCGTCAGCTCCGTCGCCTCCTCCAAACTGTTCCTCGGTGTCAATTCAAACCAGTTCTGCTTTTCTTTTCTTTGCAGAGTTATTGTAACCGTTCGTCATGGCAAGGGGAGGTATTTTCCTCCAGAACCTTCCGGAGTGAATGTAACAATGATAATAGAAAATAATGCACCGTACATATATTAAAATAAAATGACAACGCATATAACAAACGTGTAACCATGAAAGCACACACACATAATTACATACATAAAGATAGATATACACAAACACACACAAGGCGGCAAGCATAAACATTAATACCTGTCTCATTAACCTGGGAACAGCATGTATTTCTACACATTACCTCATTTCCAACTTCCTCGCACCATCATAAAAGAAACAGGTGCACGATGAATGTCACAACGTACCTGCAAGGAGAAAATAAAGCCACAAATTAATGAAAGTTAAATCCACTAATTAGACACATTAATTAATAATTTTCTTGGCAATGAAGTTTAAATATTCTCTGAAAATAATAACAAATACAAAAATAAAAAAGGAAGCGAAAGAAAAACTATACAGTGAAATAAAAAGCAATAAAACTGTCAAAACGAAATGAATAAAGCTACAATATAACCAAATAATAATAAAAAAAATAACGTAAAATAATGAACTCAATAATGAAATAAAGACAGAAGAGACGAAGAGACAATACAATAATTCAGCCAATAATAAAAAAAAAAAACATCGAAGTAAACTGAACAGTAAAATAACAAGTCCATAAATTCAGTAATAATAATAACTACAAATCACAGGCCCGACCTCTCCTGCTCACACCTGTCGACGGCAGCGAAGCACCCCTTATGCACGCGGCCGGACGTACGAGCAGGAAATGGCCCCATAGCGCCGGAAGTGGGGCTCACACGGGGCGCTTTTACCCTTCTCCCCCACCCCCCCTCCCCCGGCGGCACCCCCTCTAGACGGGAAGTTCGCGGGCGAGAGAACAAGGGTGATGTGTGGTGGGGGGAGGGGGAGGAAGAGGGAAATAAAGAGAAATGGAAGAAAATAATAACAGGCCTATACTCATAGTAGACAAAACCGGCACTGAATGAGAAACGCATATGACAATTAATGTTCCTGGCAGGCATCTAGCGCTGGATACGAGTAAGAATATTCTAAGCTTTCATAGGGCCGCTTTGTGCAATGTATACATATGTACACACGCTTGTGTCTGCTACCTCTTTGCCTAAAGGCGTATACATGTGTGTGTGTGAGTATGTATGTGTGTGTGTGTGTGTGTGTGTGTGTGTGTGTGTGTGTGTGTGTGTGTGTGTGTGTGTGTGTGTATGTATGTATGTGTATGTGTGTGTGTGTGTGTATGTGTATGTGTGTGTGTGTGTGTGTGTGTGTGACTGTGTGTGTGTGTGTGTGTGTGTGTGTGTGTGTGTGTGTGTGTGTGTGTGTGTGTGTGTGTGTGTGTGTGAGAGAGAGAGAGAGAGAGAGAGAGAGAGAGAGAGAGAGAGAGAGAGAGAGAGAGAGTGTGTGAGGTGTGTGTGTGTGTGTGTGTGTGTGTGTGTGTGTGTGTGTGTGTGTGTGTGTGTGTGTGTGTGTGTGTGTGTGTGTATATATGTGCGTATGTGTATGTGTGTGCGTGTGTGTGCGCGCAGATATAAGCGTGTATGAATGGGAGTGCATGCCCTCGCACGTGTGTGTGCGTGGTGGGTACACTGATGTCGGTGTCAGGTTCCCCGGACAGCGCGACCGCCTACGCACATCCACACGTAACCCACAACACCTGTTAATCCGTCCACTCCCTCGCCACGACACATCTACAGGACTCTGCGGTGACAAGCGCTGATGAGTAGAATACTAATCTTGGTGCATAAGATATAGCTAAGGATAGGAGATGGGGAGGGAGGGTGGGGGGGGGGGGGTCGAGAATGAGTGGGTAAGAGGGAGAGAGAGAGAGCGGGGGAAGGGGAGGGGGGGGTTGGAGGGGCCAGATGGATGGGAGAGTAACGAAGACCGATTATGAGAACAAAAGCATAGCAAAAAGAAAAGCAAAGAAGACAAGACGATGTTAGAATAAAAATTACAGTTTGCATAAAACAAAAACAACTGACAGCAGAAATAATAATATTAAGATAATAATAGTGATGACGGACATAATGACAGCAACAACAAAGGCAACAACAAAAACAACAACAACAACAGCAACAGCAACAACAATAATGATAACAATAACAATAACAATAATAACAACAACAACAACAACAACAACAACAATAATAATATTATAAATAATAATAATAATAATAATAATAATAATAATAATAATAATAATATCCCGGCACCATCCTGACCGAAGTTCAACCACCCTCGGCCTGCAGTAGCGATGGCATAGCGGTAAGGCCCGGGCGGTGAGCGACGTGGTGCCCCGCCCAGCGACACGAAGGCGTCTTGCGTATATTCGTGCTGCCAATTTACTCTTCTCTTTATGACCATCTTGCCTGTTCATTGATCTTGGCATCGATGTTCGAATTGAATGTTTCTACTTCATTTTCAAAGATATTACTGTTAATAACTTTTCCCTAACTAATGCCGCTTATATTTCGTATTGAGTGTTGTTTATTGATCATATACTGAGTGCAAATCAGTGTCTCTGCAAGCACATTAAATCAAAGAAGCAAGCAAACGCTTTTTACAAAACATTAATTCCGCTTTGCTGAATGATTGAAACTAGAATTACTTTGTGTAGATACTGTCGGTAAACAATAATAATAATAAAAGATGTCGAATAATTCCGCTATTATCACTAAGAAAATAAAAAATGAAAAAGAGAAAAGAAAGAAAAAAAAGCATATAATAGGAAAAGATTAATGATCCCAAAATATCGACGCCAACGCCTCGGCTACCTGACCTCTCCAAGTCGAGATTGCTAACAGTCCAACCTCACAGGCTCGGTGTCAGGATACATTATCGTCTCAGGATCTCCCTTCGTTATCGCCCTCCCTCTCACTTCTCCCTCTTTACCCTTATCAGCACCTCACCTGCCCTCCCCCACATCCTCCTTCTTCTTACCCAAAGGACGAAACTAAAAAACATATCTATCTTAGCGGGCGAGATGGCCCTAAAAAAGCGCATAAAAAAATATGCACAGACACGCGCCTACAAACACAAAGACGCACACAAACACAACCGCTGCGTCCTTGCGGGATGAGGGTTAATAATTCCCTTGGCGTCAAAAGATGAGCACATAAAAGCCTCCATTTTAAGGGCTAACGGTGAGGTTCCCGTTCCCTGTTATACCTATAAATAATAGTAAAAAAAAAATCTTCCATCTCCCAGTGAAGCCGTTAATACCTATAACACGAACGTAAAATCCTGTACCGAATACCTATGGTTTGTGGGCCCAGTGACGTCACAGGGAGGAACTGGAGATACCTATGGATGAGACGAAGGAAAGGAGGAAGATAGCGAGGGAGGGAGAGAGGGAGAGGGAGAGGGAGAGGGAGAGAGAGAGGGAGAGGGAGGGAGGGAGGGAGAGGGAGAGAGAGAGAGAGAGAGAGAGAGAGAGAGAGAGAGAGAGAGAGAGAGAGAGAGAGAGAGAGAGAGAGAGAGAGAGAGAGAAAGAAAGAGAGAGAGAGAGAGAGAGAGAGAGAGAGTGAGAGAGAGAGAGAGAGAGAGAGTGAGAGAGAGAGAGAGAGAGAGAGAGAGAGAGAGAGAGAGAGAGAGAGAGAGAGAGAGAGAGAGAGAGAGAGAGAGAGAGAGAGAGAGAGATCCAACAGTAGGAAAAGTCAAAACATAAAAGAACCCCCCATGAAAATAATAGCAGAGGGTCAGAAGGCGGGCCGACGAAATACGGTGTTCGGAGCCAGCCATCCAGCTTGGGTGGGTGGGCGGGCCAGCTCGACCCACCTTCCTCTCCCGTATAAGGAGATTTCACCAAAAATCCCATATCCCTTTCTTTTTTTTTCTAGTAATTCAAATCTAGGACCTCTCCCCTTATTATCTGAGGATATCCTTCCCATCCCGTTATTTACCCAGGTTCTATTACGAGATGGGAAATAATCCCAACTGGAGTGGTCTTTAATAAGAATAAAATATTTAAAAAAATGACGTTTATGCGGCTACAAATATAGCTAACATTGAAAGGTGGGGGTTACAAATTTTAATTAATCTATCAGACAAAGACTTTACTTAATCTGTTCCGAAATACATCTAACATTATAGAACCTAAAATATAACTTAATATTTACATGATACAATTAAAAGTAAATGTAATTTGGGTGAAATATAATATCAAAACGTAAAAATGCAAGCACGCCAATGGATAGTTCCCAGCCAAGGTGAACAGGGTTGTGTTGTTACTACAATAATCTAATGACACCATGTTAGGAAGGCCAACACACACGACTTGGTCTCTCAAATATCAATCAGATAATACAACTTTTGTTTTAGTACCAGAATACAAGTAGTATTAGTTAGAATGAAAACTTAATAATGCATGATACGTAACTGACACATTGCATCATCAGTATCATATATTTCTGGTGAAAATGTAAACTCCTGAAGTGTCATTTATTTTGCTTTCATATAAGAATTATTCATTCATTCTCATTCACAATGAACAGACTGAAAGACAACAGGGTAATAAATATTTCGAAGCTCAAAAATAATGTGCATGCTTTTGCGTTTGAGTCAAGATAATTTTATGGTGTTTTGCAGTTTTCCATTCGAAACATGAAACATAAACTATATACCAATTCATCTCTCACTATTTTTACACAATGCATCAATGTAATATACATAAACATACAGTATATATAAAACTATATTCACATACCCTATATATAGAAATCTCTAAATATTTATCTATCACTGGCGACACACACATCCATATTTATATACTAAAGTGTATGTCTGCACCCATCTCCACAGCATGGTTTCCCCATCTAGTTAAGACGTAAGTTACGCACTGACATAAACCTACCTGGCCGCAGCGTAAACTAGGCCACAGCCTCCCTTATCCCGTGGCCGCGTAACCAGAATTTACGGCGAGGCAGCGACGCGACGCAGGGGTTAGAGTGGAAGGCTAAATTTTCCACTTGACTCTCGAGGAGGGAAAGTCTTGGTCACTTGATGAAGCCAATTATAAAGGGTAGAGGCCCGCTGCATTTAGATTGATGTCTCGATATGGCGGGCTGTATAAATTAAGCAAATTTCGAAAATTTCTCTTGTGGGCGTAACTCCTCTCCTTTCATTCTCCCTCTCCTTTATTGGATTTTAAAATAAATAGCAATGATCTAAAGGCAATATATGTAACAAAAAAAAAAAAAAAAAAAAAAAAAAAAAAAAAAAATATATATATATATATATATATATATATATATATATATATATATAAAGAAATAACAGAAAACACAAATAATGATAAAAAGTGCCCACCCCATGTTTCCTAAATCACTCTCGCTGCATTGACTTTAACGCCAGCTTTAAAGAAAGGAAAGGAAGTAAGAAAAAAGAAGAGAGAAAAAGAGAGAGAAACAAACTACGACCAGAATTCATAATCGAAGGAGGATTTCCAAAGGACTTCCAAGAACGGAGGAAGCGAGAGGAGGTCGCGGCGCCCCTCAAGAATGCTCACAAGGGCGGCGCCGAAGGGTTGACGGATGCGACGTCTGCATTTTGGGTCATGTTTAAGAATTTTCTGAATGTAGGCAGAAACAGGCCCCTCCTTCCTCCCCTCCTCCCTCTCCTACCCCTCCCCCTCCTCCATCCACATCCCACTCCCTTTCCTTCCCTCTTTCCTCTTCCCTTCTCTTCCTCCTTCCCTTCATCCCCCTTTACTCCATCCCCTTCCGTTCTTCTTTCTTGCTTTACACCCTTCCTTCCCCTTCTCCATCCTTTCCCCACTATCTTTCTTTCTTCTTCCTCTTTCTACCTCCCTTTCCCACTCTTATCCCATTCCTTTCTCTTCTACTTCCTTGTTTTATATTCCTCCACCTCTCCATTCTCTTCCCTCCCCAACCCTTCTTTTCTCCCTCCTTCCAATTTTCCTCGTTACTTATCGCCGAACCTCCCTCCTCCCTTCTTACCTCCCCGGTTCCTCCCCCACCTTCACCCCCAACCCTATCCCATCCCTTCTCTCCCTTCTCCTTTTCCTACCTCCCTCCCTCCTCCCCCATTCCCCCCTACTTATCCCTCCCTTCCCCTGCCCTGTACCCCCTGCTAAACACATGAGCGAGGGCGAATGGGGCGTGCGAGGACGGGACTCCAGGCATAACTTACGCGGCTGTGGTATGGGGAAGAAGGGGGAAGAGAACGATTGAGATTTCACGTCTTCGGCTCTAAATACCGGGCTGAGAACGAGGCCGGAGCGAAGATTATAATCAAAGAAGAATGATTATTGTTATAATACCACACAGCGTTAACAATAACAAAATGATAATAATACAAAAAAATATGCTTTGGGTTTGACTAAGTAAATGCCGTAAATGGGTATCCTAAAATGTAAATCTTTAATGTAATAGCATATGTTCTATTGAAACTCCTCGCGTACCTTCAGATCGGATACTATCTTATAAATTGCGATT
>NC_061853.1:34076964-34081964 GCF_019202785.1 Penaeus chinensis
TGATGACATGCAAGTTTTTAAATCTTCTATATCGAGTCAGATTAAACCCCGCTTGTAAATATACAAAATATCAAACATTATTCTTCAGATTTCTTTTTTTTTCACAAATTAAATATACAAAGGATCAAACAAAAACCATGACACGAACCGCCAAACAAGGCTCGCTCACCCACACCAAAAGGAGAAGTCAAAATTCAAATCATTTTTAAAAAGCCAGTGAGTTGAGTCCTTAAACTGAAGGGAGCCCCTAGGCCTAGCGGGAGTGTGTGCCCCAATATGTCGATGAACACGAAAGTGAAACTTCTACCTCACGTATTTGCATAGGAAGCCCGGGGTCCCCTGAGGTCCTTGCCAAGAATGCCTTCCTAGGCCTCGACCTCTTCTCTTTGTAGCTCTTTCTCTGCCTATGTATCTGTCTCTCTCTCCCTTCCCTTGGCCCAACCTTCCCCTTCTTGTTACGCTTGTGTTCTCTCTCTCTCTCTCTCTCTCTCTCTCTCTCTCTCTCTCTCTCTCTCTCTCTCTCTCTCTCTCTCTCTCTCTCTCTCTCTCTCTCCCTCCCTCCACACACACATATATGAAAAAGAAATATGTATATATCCACACACACACATATATTGCATTTATTTGCCTCCAGCATGTCTGAAATATATATTTGTCTGTGTTTACCCGACAGGCTAACTAAACTTCTGTTTTCAAACTGTCTATCTAACCCCATGTTCGTCTATCGGGCTTTTGGTATATCAGGAGCCAAATCTGTCACTCTCCGTAGATGGTATGCACGACAGGAAATGGTGGGCGAAAAGATAAGAAGTAACGAGAAAGGAGAAGTAGGGCACAACGCGAAATTCAGGACAGACAGACAGACTGCGATGAGACAGACAGGCAGACACATAAGCAGACAGACGCACAGAAATGAAACTGCAGACACTGACAGAGATATAGAGATGAGGAAGACAGGCAGACATGAAAACAGACAGAGGCATAGAGATAAGACAGCCTGTGGCAGATATGTAAACAAAGATACAGACAGACATCAGAACAAGGAATCGAATCCGGAAGAAGGAAGTTTATATAAAGTGTCTATATACCAACTTGCGGTCGAAATCACGGGAAAATTCTAACGCCTACAAGGACTTCTGTAGACCAGATGTAGACGCGAACAAAGAATCTTTAAATTCTCTCTGAGCAGGAATAACACACAAAAGAGAAGATAAAATAAATCCCTATGCGTAGAACTAACGTGTGTGGTCATTTTAAACCATTTCTCATTTTTCTGTTTTTCATTAAACTTCGTGTTAACCATATTTCGTAGTCTAGTTCTCGGCATAATTTAAGTACAAATATGGCCATCCATAGTACCAAAATAAACTATCGAAATTAATATACTTAAATGTTCCTTTTGGATGAATTTCACTGTACATGCAAAGTACTATTCAGGAAGTACCTGTTTCATTCAGTTCATCAAATTAGAAGCATAGGAAGAAACAAAATATGAAATGCAAGTAAAATATAAAAGAGAAGTAAGAAAACAGATAGAAAAAAATCACGAAAAAGGCTTAGGTCTACAGAGAAACCAAGGCATTCAACAAGAATGAAGGAAAAAATAAAAGTAAACTAAGGAAGATGTAAAAATGGGAGGAAAGACAAAAGAAAGAAAGCGCCTTTAGCTCTGAAACCGAGGAATGCAAGGGACATTCTCCCTCTCCCCGCGAAAGGAGCCACAGTTGACTGAAAACAAAACACACTTGGGTAGAATATGGGCATTTTATAGTCCTCTCGCTGCGTCCTTGCTGGAGCGTCTTCCTGGTCATCTTCAACCTCGAGGGAAGCAACACTTTCACCCTCTCCCTTCCCTCCACCCACCCACCCACCCACCCTCCCCCTTACCTTAAACTAACCCTTGCCCCTCTCTCTCTCTCTCTCTCTCTCTCTCTCTCTCTCTCTCTCTCTCTCTCTCTCTCTCTCTCTCTCTCTCTCTCTCTCTCTCCATCTCTTTCATTCTCATCTCGCCACATCTCTCCCTTCCCTTAAGCCTTCCTTTTAATCTTAATAATGATCTTATTCCCTTCGCCTGACTATTCTTATCTCTCCCTACTCTTTCCTCTCTGAATTTTCTCTAATTATTCTTTTATTTCTTCACCTCATGACATCTAATCCATCTTCTTTCTTCCCATCTTTCATGACCTTTAATTACCGCATCCTCCTCCTCCTTTCTTCACTCGTATTCTCTTCCATGCATCCTCTATCCTCCTTCATCTCCTCTTCATCTTCGTCTTTCAGTACCTCCCCTGCCCCCCTCCCTCATCTCCCTCTCCCTCTCTTCCTCGTCTTCCTCTTTCTCCACCTCCTGCTCTATCCCCTCGTCCCTCTCTCCTTACTAACACAGTCTCTCTCCGCCCCTCTCACGCCTCGCCTCCCCTCCCCCATCCCCCGAGTAGTCCTCACCCTCTATGAACCTTCCTCTCCCCCCTAGATGACCCTCCCGACAAGGTCACGAAGGAAGGGGAGGGGAGAAAGGGAGAACGGGGGAAGGGGCGGGGTACATACCCCCTAACCAGTCATTAAAGCTGACCTCAGCTGACCGCACAGAACTCCCGATTAAGGGCTAATTAATAACAAATCCAATGTCTAAACAGTCGCTTGGATGATGGATCTGACGCGCTGATAGCTCACTCGGATCCTGGAAGCCAAGGGGAAAACTAATTTATTTAGGAATGATGAAATGGAGAAATGCGCGCGTGTATGTGTGTGCATGTGTGTGTTTGTGTATGTATGTGTGTCTGTATATATCAACATAAAGAGACATGCAGATATACAAAAAGAGGAAGAGAAAGGGAACGATGGAGAAATATTATAAAAATTGAATGCAAAGAAATCCAGTCCAAAATATAAACCTAATTTTCCTTTAACACTTTGCCTCTATAGCAGCCAATCTGCTCTCGTAATCTTGCTAAACGAGGCACCTAAGATTAAAGGCCAATTAACCTTTGCTATATACAAAAAAATGACCTTTGCAATGTCACACAGTAGCACACCTGACCTTTACCTTTCCTGTCACCCTCTGCAAATAAGAGCACCCTAACCTTTAAAAAAGGTACTAATATAAGGAGTTCTTTTTCACTCACTCTCTCTCTCTCTCTCTCTCTCTCTCTCTTCCCTTCCCTTCCCTCACCTCACATGGAAATCGTTAGAGCTGTTGTCATTCGATCTCCGTAGGCCTCGACCAACGCCCCCCCCCCCTTTCGCCCGTACTCGCACCGCACGCTCCCAGGCAGGCAGGAGCCCCAGCATCCTGCGAGGGAAGGACCCCAAAGGACCCCTAAGCCACAGCAGACAGGGTTGTGTTTCCTGCTGTGGGAACGCCAAACAGCGCCGCGACCTTTCCTTTCCCCTCTGTTTGGGCTTTGGTCTCCTGCCGCCGCCGCTTCGGTCGTCTTTTCGGCCTTGTTATTTGCTTGGGCGAGTCGGTTACGAAATGGAGTTGCGTGATGGAAGACGAACTCTGGGTCTGGTTATTGTCGTTACAATTTAACATCATTGTGCTACTTCATCTGACCTTATTGTAAACGTCGTCATCGGAATCCGACATCTTTAATCATGTAAATTCTACAATAAACAGCCACATATGAGTACCTCAAAACTGGAGATTCCCTCTTGTATGCAAATAAACACTTATACACACACAAACACACCTCACCTCGCTCGGTTCTGTTACACTATACCCTGTCAACACCCTTCTCATCAGCCTCCCCGAAATCATCCCTCACCCCCTGCTCTCCCCGCCAAGCTCTTGAAGAATGAACGCTCCTCACTTCGGGAGAGATAACAGCCTGCTTTGGCAATAAGTATCGGCGTTGACAGCTGATCCCTCCCCCCTTCCCCCACGCGGTTCCGTTCGTTCGTAATCCCACAGGATAGAAATGGGAGTAAAATGTGTAAAATGCCGAGCTTCTGGGAAGGAGTCAACAGCTGCGCTCCCACCGGTTTCCTCATGCCTCAAGAAATCGACTTTCGCATTTTGTCAACACTGTGGGAAAATTAGTCTAACTCATCTTCACGTAAACGACCCTCTTGAATATTAACACGATATTTTCCAATATCACTTACCTACCGTTCCCAAATGAAAAAAAAAAAAAAAGGTCAAGAGGAAGAGGTACACCGCCATTTTACAATTACGCTAAAATGCCAGAAACTGTAATTGTCATGTAATCTGTTTACATCGTTTGTTTATGCTTGAGAATACGCATCGGAGACCAGTCTACCGCACTGCCGCTACCTGTACTACCGTGAATTTAATTATCGATTAGCGTCTAGTTCCGGCCGCGTCCCAGGTGGTCGGTGCTTCGGGGGTCATATCGGGTCAGGGAAGGTCAGAACCCGTTGTGGGTGGCCCGGGGTTAGGTCACAAGATGGAAGACTATCGTAGATCATTAGGCAGACAAGGAAGTACTAACGCATATATTAGTATGCAAATTAAGTGCTCTAAGATTTCAGGGTGATTACTTGCAGACACTATTTTTTTTGCCCATCTCACAACGTCGGATAATCAAACTTATATATAACTAACCATACCAAATTTATAGTAACACAGAAATATATATCCTTGACATGACAAGCGACCGGAAATGTCTTCGTGACCTCAAGTGAGCGCCCGTTTTCCCTAATAACCTTTCCTCTTAACCCCTGAAGGACACACTAGCGAATCCGTTATGAATAAATACAAATTTCTACACCAGCTCAGTATATGGAGATAAGAGACCTCACGATGCTAAAGGTCCTTACCCCCCCAACCCCCCCCTCCGCCGGGCAACTACGCCAAGCACGCGATGTGTAAATATAAACAAGGAAGCAGGAAATCACTCTCATCACTCGAGGTCGACCTTGAGGATGCATGCAATGGGGCCGTCGCTTGCTTACTTACCCTCGAGGGCTGCTTTCGCTAGACAAACCATGGTACGTACCTGCGGGAGAAAAGCAATTTGTTAGATTGACATGGCAAT
>NC_061853.1:34089464-34091964 GCF_019202785.1 Penaeus chinensis
TAACGAATTCATCCAACAAATTAAAATCTGGACACACACACAGTGTCCAGGTACGTCTCTACTGTACACTGTATATACTTCTCCCCATGTGTGCACAAGCATGCTCTTCCACATATGTACACAGATATGTACCCACATACCTGCTTACATGCGACATGTCAGACACAGAAACCAAGTCACAAATAATGCGCCTAATCATCTCTTCCATGCTGATTGGAGGCGACATCTGATGGATTCATGCACAAATCACCCTCCGCGAAGATCAACTGAAGAAGACAGGCGAAGGAGACGGGCCCATCACGTCGTCTTACCCGAATCTTATCAGCGGGTATTTGCATGCAAATTTCCCCTCGTTGAATTGCGAATCGCGAGGCAGACATGATGGGGAGTGACGAGCGGCCGGGATAGAAAGCGCCGCCTGACTCGCTGGCTCGGCGCGCGGCGCTCGACGCACGTACGCACAATGGCGACTCGGTTCCTGGCATTTGCTAGTTTCAGATGACTTTGTCCAAACGTTTTATATATATATATATATATATATATATATATATATATATATATATAAACGTATACTCATATATATAAAAACATATACTCACATGTGTACATGCATTTATATATACTTAAGTACATGTGTGTTACTGAGTTACTTTTAACAGATAAATTTGTTATTCATATCGTCGAATCAAGACATCCCTGGATTTCCTCTATCGAGACCACTGGCCATGTAATTCGCATATCATCTTTATCTAAATACATATCGGGAGTCTTTTTTCTGCGTGTCCCATGTCGGTCTTACTACCCCCTCCCTGCACCCCTTCCCTTCCTCGGCGACAAGGCACAAAAAATGTTGTTGGCAGGTTGGAGGGGGGGGAGAGAGAAAGAAAGAGAGAGAGAGAGAGAGAGAGAGAGAGAGAGAGAGAGAGAGAGAGAGAGAGAGAGAGAGAGAGAGAGAGAGAGAGAGAGAGAGAGAAGGGGCGTGGGATGGGGACAGAAGAAGAAGAAGAAGAAGAAGAAGAAGAAGAAGAAGTAGAAGAAGAAGAAAAGAAGAAGAAGGAGCAAGAGAAAGGCAGAGAGCGAAGTGAACTGCTAGCAAAGAATAGGTATGGAGGAATAAACGGGGATAGGAAGGGACAAAGACGCGGGGAAAGCGAAATAGAGGAAGGGTGGAAGGACAGACGGAGGCGTTGGGAGACATAGTGATGGAAGGACTAAAGATGGAGGAGGATCGCGCAGTGTCCCTCTCGATCAGTCCTACGTCGGGAATGTTATCGTCGTGCCCATCATCTGCGCCATCACCTGCCAAGGATACGCTGGACTTCGACCTCCCACTCCACCCCCAGTCTCGCCTTAGCTCTCCTATATCCATCCTTAACGTCATCAGTCATGACAATCACTAACCATGAAAACCTTTTAAATAAAAAAATATAAAAAAGATACAGACCTAAAAAAAAAGGAAGTAAAACCGACTCGATTCCAGAATATTCCCGAATACCAGCCAGCTTCTTTTTCAAATATTTTTTTTATTTCCAGAATAAGAAAACAACAACAACCCAACGAAACTCCGAAAGCCACAGGACCTCGGCCAATGTGATGTCCTTCTAAGACGACACATTCCGAATACGACACACACATACGCACACACTGGAAGGGCACATACTTCCACACACACACACACACACGGAGGGCCCAGACTCTCTCACACACACACACACACACACACACACACACACACACACACACACACACAGAGTCGACCGACCGCAACCGCGACGTTCGGGAAAGGTCCATGCAAAGAGGCCCTGGTGTCAAGGTGTCTTTTCCTCTTTTATCTCTCCCCTTATCACATACCTCGAAGACGCAGGGCGGTTTTCAGATCCCTGTGGTTGGATCAAACGTATAGTGCGAGTTTGTTCGTTTCGCTACAACTTGTTATGGAGGAAGCACATGCGTTGTATATTTGTTTACGCTGTGTATATGTGTCGTTGGATTGTATATCAGAACTGATGATTTAAGGGGACGCTCTGATGATATTTGAAACGAAAGACTCTTTAAAAAAAAAAAAAAACTGTCATTGTAACATTCTCGATTTTCTTGTCCTTCAACAGTCAACATGAAATGACAAAGACGCAATTCAACACCGCTCAATCAGAGACTCTGTTTGCCTATGCCAGGTACTCTGCGTTAGGGGGTGAGTGAGTAAGAGAGTATGTGAGAGTGTAAGTGAGTGAATGAGACAGTGAGTAAGAAGTGGGCGTGTATGTATTTCTCCCCAAGTCCCGGCAGAGCATCCGCGGCATTCCCAAATGTGTTGCACGAGAAGAAGCGTCCTAAGAACTGTCGTTGCATACCAAGGCTGCCATTCCCGGCGTGATGAATATTGCAAGAGCAGCAGGAGCTATGGCAGCCATGGATATTTAATCGTATATAATTACGAGATGCCACAGCGACTGATGTGGAGATGGTGGGGTGGGGTGGGGTGGGGGGGGGAGGGGGGGAC
>NC_061853.1:34114464-34131964 GCF_019202785.1 Penaeus chinensis
GAGAGGGTAGAAAGGGACAAAGGGAAGATGGAAGAGATAGTGGAAGGAAAAGAGGCGGTAAGAATTGTGAGAGGGGAAGAAAGATGGAAAAAGGGAGGAGAGAAAAGGGAGAAGGGAAGAGGGAAGATGGAAGGGAGAGAAGAGGAAAGAGAAAGGGAACAGAGAATGAGGAGGTGGGAAGGAGAAGGGAGAAAAGTGGGAGAGGGAAAGTAGAAGGGAGAAAGGGAGGAGGGGAGGGGGAATAAAGATGGAAAAAGGGACATGGGGAAGGAAGAGAGAGAGAGGAATGGCGAGGGGGAGGAGGCAGGAAAACCTCCTTCTCCATCTCGGTCATTTCACGCACCAGGACGCCGTCTTCCCTTATTCATCTACTTTGTGAGCTGATGATGAGATAGATTTCTCTTTCTTACTTTATTCAAGAGGCTATTTAAGGGTCCCGCTGTATTGTCACTGATGATGGTGATGATGGGTGGACTGATAACAGTGAATAACTGTTGGAGAATAAACAAAGCGTGCAAAGATGGATATGCATCCGTAGAGTTATACAAAGGTCAACGAACACAATAAAATCCATAATAGGTATCACTTACAGTAAAACATTTCTTCCATCGCTGCAAACAAAAAATCCACTTCCTTGAATCAAACACTGTATCATCTTCTGGTTAAGTCCAAGGAATAAACAACAAAAACAAAGCAAAACAAAAAATAATCTTTCGGCAAAATAACAGTTATTACCAAGAATGAATAAAAAATACGGAAAAATAAATAAAGTCTTCAACAAGTACGGCACAACGGTCAATATCATTACACAAAAAAAAGGAGGAATGTAGAGGTCCACCAAGAAAATATCCCAATATTAAGGGACAATTTTCGGGGGCGACGTCTGGAAAGTGTCGAATCAGACTGCCACGAGAGATTTGTAGATTGATATACATAGTCATTATATAAAGAAAGACAGATAGAGATAAAACTAGACAGATAGACAGAGAGAAAGAGAAAGAGAGATATATATAGAGAAAAAGAGAAATAGAGATATATATAGAGAAAAAGAGAAAGAGAGAGAGATAGACAGATGGATAAATAGATAGATAGAGAGAGAAGCCGCAAGAACCTTTGCCCCACTCTCCATCACCATTAACAAGTAATAGAAGATTACCACGCTACCAAAACCACCAGCCAAGGGCCGCTATTATACCATATTTACCTCCTTCCCCTTCCATTACCACCAATGGGGCAATGACCACACTCATGCGTCATATAATCCCGCGGAAGGAGGCTGTGGCACGACGGAAGAATTTTATCCAGGTGTACCCCTAACAGCAGCTGAAATTATATATGGGTGTGCTTACTTCTGAATCCGTTTTCGCTAGTAACTTTCTATCAGTCTTTGTTAAGTAACGGTACTATACTCTGTCTCTCTTTGTTATTGTTCTTCCGTATTTTCTCTTCCTTATTCCTACATACTCTATCCTCCTTGTCTCACTGCCCCCGCACCGTAACTATCACACAGACACACGCACAGACGAACACACACGGAAGCACACACACAAACACACACACGCACACACACACACACACACAAGACATATCAGTGGTAAGGATATGGCTGACGAACACGCTTGGCTGCAAGCACTAACACCAAGGGGAAGTGAATGAACAAGTGAAAATAAAATGGGAGAAGGGAATCACAATGACAAGATCAACTTGTGGTTAAAAGAACAGCTAAAATCGTCCTCTTGACAATGACGATGCAAAGGCGCCCTGAAAATAACACACCTCGTCCGGTACGCTATTTCGTCGCGTCGAGAGAACAACAAAGGCCACACAGAACTCGAGGGAGTCCACTGTCGGCCCTTTTCTTCATTAATCAATTTCTCACATTCCCCATTAACCTGCAGGGATGAGATTCGCTAAAACCTAAAATCGAACGGCGGAATCCTCCCATCACACAACTATCCTCAAAACAAAACATGTTCAAACAGGAACCACGACGTTAGAGACGTATTTGTGTAGAGGCTGAGGACTTCAACGCCCCCGTCGGCGTGTGGGCGCGCAGAGGCCGGCTGGAGGACGCCGGAAGTGGTGGTGACCAGACGACCCCCTCCCTTCGCCAGGCAGGAATTGGCTGGCTATTACGAGAGGAATAATGGTTCTATTCGTGTTTGGGAAATCGGCTCCTGCTTTATTTGCTTTCACGGAATCCTGTTTATGAATCTGGAATTGAAATCGTGTTAACGGAAAAATCTATGTATAGTTACCGGGCTTCCGGTAACTAGTGTGCAACTCTATATATATATATATATATATATATATATATATATATATATATATATATATATATAGATATAGCTTATGTAAATATATGTACACGAATCGATCACCTGGCTATACACACACACACACACACACACACACACACACACACACACACACACACACACACACAGATACATACATACATACATATATATATATATATATATATATATATATATATATATATATATATATAAATGTAAATGCATACTTTCACACATACGTGCCCATACTCAATAATTACTTAGATATCTGACTAATTAGGAAAGACCCATGGGCGGCACTGTAAGGGTTATTTACGGCTAGAATGCATAATCTTCACCAAGCTCGAAGCGGAAAGCTCATGGAGAGAGCTGGGAAGGTGAACAGAGAAAAAAAGAGATAATATACTTTGATAATGATGACGGAGAGAGGGGAGGGGGGAAGGAAGTGATGCATCAGTAAATAATAAAAACGATAAATTAAAAGAAGGGTAAGCAATAAAAAAAAAAAGAAAAAAAGAAAAAAAGAGAGACTAGATGAAGAAGATGTAGACGAGGAAGCGAAGCGAGATCAACAGCGGGATCCCGTGCCAGCGGTAAAGCTTTCCTCTCCCTCTTGACATCGCTGTCAACTTCCGCATGACAGTCCACGGTTAGCCCCAAAGCCCACAGACTCCGGATATCAGCCATGTGCGGCTATCAAAAGACCACCTGGTTGTTATTCATTCTCACTGTCACTTCATCTGTCTCCTGCGTGATGCTGCCGACGCCGCGCACAGCTGACTGTATCACAGCGGAGTTAGTCAATTATAACGCGTCGGAAGTTCGCAATCGTGCAATTCGGATTCATCGTGTTTGTGTTCGAAGTGACGTGGCACATAAGCGATTCCTGATGGCAGTAGCACATTTCGTCGTGCATAACATTACGCAGCGTGATGTGCCACACATGAAAAAGGACTTAAGTAGATGTGATGACAGAAGCCACGACCTACCTTTATTTTCTTTCCTTAAAAATAACCCTATTTGTTAACGTAACGACTCCAAGGCCTAATGGCTTCCTCAAGCACCCGCTCATCAGTCTACGCACACCCTCAGCGTGAAGCCCACCATCCCTGCCTGACGGGATGACGTGCAGCTTCATGGAGAGGTCAGGGTCGGACTGCGAGAAATTAGCTGAGAAATATAGTTGATCATCCCTTCGTTTGCCATAAATCAATCAATCAATTCATTAAATAATAATAAAAAAAAAATAACAATACGTCTGATCACTACAATATGTTCATAACAAAAGCACAATCTGATCGGTGTGACTGTGATTTTCTAGAAAAAAATGAGCGATAATACTTCGAAGGCCACAGACTTCCGGAGCAATGTCCGACGAGATTTTTTATATCTTTCTTTTTTCCTGGGCCGGATCAGCTCGCCTCAAAGGGAGGAAGGGAGGGAGTGGGTAGAAGGTAAGGCTGACCTGCCTTGCCACTGCACCATGCGTACCGCCCTGTGCACCACTCTGTGCACCCGGCCTTGCCTTGCTCTGCGTGATGTACCCATAAAAGAGGCCGACTCGCAGCCGTGGCCAAACGTGACTCAGCCTTGGCCCTTCCACCGTCAGTTCCGGCGCCTCGCCTCCGCGGCAGAGCAGGAAGTTGACGGCAGAAACAGCCGTCACGGGACCACCTCCGTCCGTCGCACGCACTCTGACGGATTTATGACACTTGCATTTGCTGTTGTTGTTGTGAGAGCAATTTGTTTGGGGGACCAACTAACCTCGATTTTATGTCATCACTGAGCATCCGATATGTAAGTCTGGATTTCGTTAATTAAAATTTCCCTCATTCACGCTGATTTTACTAATACTCCCAGTACAATTTGCTGCTGAAATTCATCACACCTACAGAAACACATCCGTAATACACCAGACTCTTCTACTGCCTAAATGCCCACTCTCGACCACCTTTTCTCCACATGACAAGGTCTTGGGCCGACGAGGACTATGCTCTCCCACCTCTGATAATGTCTTCATCCGGGTCCCCTTCCATCCCCGCCGCACGCCCCTAACCCTAACTCTTTATCCCTCCCAAAACAAGCCCCGAACAGCCATCACACGACAAATCAACAAGGAGGTCCCCCAGAGCAGCAGCTGTAGATGGAGAGGAGCCCCATCTTCCCTCCCTGCTCGTGCCCCCCCATGGTATCCCCCTACCCTTCCCTCTGGCACCCCCAGCTGGGCTTCCTGGGGTCCTATGAGTGGGGGCCGCGAGAGGAGTAACAAAGACGGGGCCTCCACACGTTCCCACAATTATGGTCGGGGGAGGCATTATGGTATTTTTGTTGTGCCCGGCCTCATTACCATACGCTGCTTCTCGGAGGACGGTCGGTCGAAGGAGGATGGCAGGGGCGTCGTAAGGAGTTCGTAGGAGGAGGGGAAAGGGGTAGGTTCCCCGGGATGTCACTAGGGGTTCGGAGGTGGGAAAGGAGGGCGTTTCCGAGGTTTCACAATACGTCGAGCGATATTTGAATCAAAGGAGGCTTTTGCGTAACAGACAATCAGGCCTAAAGACCCGATCAACAATAGGGGTGTGAGGACTAATGCAGCTAGTACATGACGCTACTTGTTGGGTACCAAACATAAAAGTAACTTTTGGGAAAAAAGGATAAAGAGAATTCAATCAAAAAGTGTACAGATCCAGATTGTACAGATTGTTTTATAAGGCCGGGCGAGCTGTAGCGTTAATTTCATTGGATTTTTAGGCGTCACCAGGCCGGTTAGGTAAGGTAAGATGACCTGCCTTTCTCGCGTGAATTTTTGAGGATTCTTGATGCCGCTTCTTGAGGAGGCCTCGCTCGAGGGGAGCATTCAGCCTCCTGCACAAAAGGGCTCCCGGACTTCTTGTGGGAAAACCTTCCTTTTTATTGAGCGTAGCTGTGTTGTCCAAGAAGATAATGAACATCTCAAATAATGGTAGCGCCAAAGGCCAGGAAATGACAGAAATGTCTGCGGCGACAGTGCAGATAGGACAGATGATAGAGAGGGTTTTGAAAAAATCCCAGTGGGAAATCTCCCTTGTTTCCTCTGAGTCTCCAATGTCATGAAAGGTGGCGACGGCGGCGGGCGGAAGTGAAAGAAACGAGCGAATGGCGATGTTAGCGATAAGACAGGCTCTCTTGATGACGGCTACAATGGTGCCGATGACAACACTAGTTCGCGAATGTTGTCGAGGATGCGGTCGAAGGCGGAGGGGGAGGCAGAGGCTTGGAGTACTCGGCGGTTTGTGTAATTCGAGTAAGTGCGAGGGCGGCGGTCGGCCGGAGGTACTAGGGGAACTTTGCTCCTTCTGTAGTTTAAAAGGTCGGTCGTTGGAGAATATATATAAAAAAGGACTATTTACCTCGTACACTGTGAATCCTGAAAATTCTTAGCAAATAGGCCTATACGATCATCTTTAACGGTAGCTAGATGCAATCGTGTAACGCGGAACTGTCCCAAGATGGAACAGCGGCATTGAAAGAAAACGAACCGACTTTACCCACGAATAAAAGCCTGTAGTGAAGACCAAAAGACGCCTCTACATAAACATTTGGACGGTAAACAGTGCGCTCTACTACTAAATGTGTTCACAAAAAACATTACAAGACTGGAACAATTCTATTGAAGTTCGAAACGCTTCCATTAAATATTTTGCATTGTGAAATCATTCGTTGGCATTCACACACTGCACCTATTCTATACACGCACGCACACACACACATACAATATATATATATATATATATATATATATATATATATATACACACACCCACAGACCATACATACATATATATATATATATACACACATACATATACACACACACACACACATACATGCATACATACATACTTATATACATACATACATCCATACACACAGGCGCGCAAATATACAGACATAAACACAGAAGCACACACTTACATACACACATACACGTGTGTGTGTGGGGAGGGGGGTATGTATATGTATGTACACTATCACACAGACACACACACAGACTAACACACACGGAAGCACACACACACACACACACACACACACACACACACACACACACACACACACACACACACAAATACATATACTTACATACATAAATACATACATACATATATATATATATATATATATATATATATATAATGTATACATATCCATACAAAACGAGAAAGGGAGCCAAGCCGAGACAGAAGCCGCGGCTCAAACAAGCAAGGAAGACGAGCGCACTGCCCGAGGCGGTACAGTTGAAAATAGAAGTTAGGAAGCAGAGGTGGGTGTCCTGGCGGAAGGAAATAGCTGGCTCGCCCGCAAGGGATTTTGCTTGCTGTCCCGCCCACGCCGCTACACCGGCAGGGAAGGTGAAAGTGACTTCCAGTCCAACGTCACGTAATAAGAGTTATTGACTATTGTTATGATGACGGTAATCTAGGCAGACAGGAGACCGTTAACTGCTGTCAAAATATCGACTACGACAATGAACGCCATTCTTTGTTTCGAAACGGAGGCGACAATATTTTTCCATTATTCAAACCACAATAAAAGGAGTTATTTTTCCTTTTTTGTTGTATGTATTCTTCGTTTTATGTATCGTGACTACCAAAACACTGTTCATTGCTACCAACTCCTTGACGAGGCACTAACAACATTTTACACAAATCTGGCGTTGGTGCAGTCGACACAAGAACAGCATAAAACCCCAGGGTGGATAAGTGTGAGAGCTGCTGGAAGGATGGGGTGGGGATGGAGGGGATGGGGCAGGGGAGAGGGAGGGGGGGTTGGGATTAGTATGTGCGGGTGGGTGGGTGGGTGGGAGGGGAGTAGGGAGAAGAGGGAGAGGGGGAAGGGGGGGCAAAGGGATGGCCAGCTGCTCCACACTGACGGAAACAGCGCACGGAGAACGCTCGGGTTACTGCCCATCGCTGCACAATCCTCCCTCCTCTCTCCTCCCCTCCCTCCTCCTCTCCCCGGCATTACTCTTTTTAAGTCCCCCGCTATTTCGCTTTCTCCGCTTCGCCCGTTCCATTCACGCGAAACACCGGGCCCGCACCAGAGCGTCGCCGTCGCTGGCTAATTAGCAGCTTGTGATCGCCATGCAGCCTTCCAGGCTTTGTTTTGCTCCTTTGTTCCTTGACCGGCACGCGAGATGCGCCCTCGCCGTATTCGGAAGCTGAAAAATCTTTGGAGGCACGCTTTATTCCTCTTCCGCCCCCCTTTTCTCCCTCTCCCTTCCCTCTCTCCCTCTCTCTCTCTCTCTCTCTCTCTCTCTCTCTCTCTCTCTCTCTCTCTCTCTCTCTCTCTCTCTCTCTCGCCCCCCCCCCCTCTCTCTCTAGCTGTATCTTCCACCCAGACACGCCCAGAACACACACCAGTGATTCTCTTCCTGCCCAACTCTTCTCTGACAGAAGTAAATGAACCGAAAAATGAACTCAAAGTACCATCTTGTGCCACACAGGTTACTCTGCCAGTGCCCTTATTCCCGAATAAAGATATCTGGCTGACACATCTTAATCGCATAAGCTCGGCAAATCCCTTGCATGCAACTTTCGTTTCGATTGAGTGGTCAAGGCAACATAAGGAACTGGTTGCATCCACAGACAATACGTGACTTGGCCAAGATCCGGGAAAAAATGCTGAAGAAACGGTACTTACCTGTAAATCCCTTTGGCCAAGGACTGCATGCTGCTTCATTCTTGCTTCTCTCTGTCATCTCTCTGCCCTCATTCTTTCTCTTTTGCTTTCGCTTCGTCCGCAACCCCCTCTCCCTCCTTCTGTTTATCTCTCCTTTACTGCATGACCTCATCACTATTTATAATCTTAATGGGACAGAGGAACCGAAAATCTCATTCATACCATAAAGTAAGATTCAGACAATATCCAAAATTATGCCTGCCTCTCCCTCCCTCACTGCAGTCCTCTTCAATCTGGACTATCTGACAGAAATCAAAGAGAAAATAAGAGAGAGAGAGAGAGAGAGAGAGAGAGAGAGAGAGAGCGAGAGAGAGAGCGAGAGAGAAAGAGAGAAAGAGAGAGAGAGAGAGAGAGAGAGAGAGAGAGAGAGAGAGAGAGAGAGAGAGAGAGAGAGAGAGAGAAAGAGAGAGCGAGTGAGAGAGAGAGAGAGAGAGAGAGAGAGAGAGAGAGAGAGAGAGAGAGAGAGAGAGAGAGAGAGAGAGAGCGAGAGAGAGAGCGAGAGAGAAAGAGAGAGCGAGAGAGAAAGAGAGAGCGAGAGAGAGAGAGAGAGAGAGAGAGAGAGAGAGAGAGAGAGAGAGAGAGAGAGAGAAAGAGAGAGCGAGTGAGAGAGAGAGAGAGAGAGAGAGAGAGAGAGAGAGAGAGAGAGAGAGAGAGAGAGAGAGAGAGAGAGAGAGAGAGAGAGAGAGAGAGAGCGAGAGAGAGAGAGAGAGAGAGAGAAAGGTGAAGAGAAAAGAAGAAGATAAGATCAAAAACTCCTGAAGATGACTCTCCTGAAGAAAACTCTCCAGCGCCAATTTCTGTTAACTAACGCATGACAATAATTCTCCCTCCGCCGGATATCCGCTGCAGGTCTTGTCCGCAAGCCGTGGTCTTTGCCAGCGTCTCGCCACGTTTCCTCCACGGACCAACGGCTGATACATTTGTTGCAAGACATGTGACAGAAGCGAAGATACATCTCAAAATAAGAGCAAATGGGAGGACACATTTCGGAACTACGATTCGCATATAAAACATCTTTAGATTTTTCTTGCAAATTACTTTCGGATCTTTACCGAAGCCGATTGATAGATTACCGATAACGTTAGCTCAATAGTCAATACTAGGACACGTTTCTTATATTTGATTCCCGGATTCAGATATAACTGTTCTAATTGAAACTAACCTAGATCAAAAGTTGATTTAACGGGGAATCGAATCGGTTTCTAATTTCTATCACGTAGCGGAGCCTTCGTGGGAGTACGGCTGGCATAACCTCATCCGTCACGTGACCTCGCCGTAACATGGTATATTGCTATCGACGTCGAACGTGTACTAGAAAGCCCTTTTTAACTTCCTGCTCGACTTTCACAAAGCTATATATATCTTGTTGGTTCAATTATGAGATTTAGAAAGGTGTGACGATACGAGCGAGAGAGAGAGAGAAGCACTTATTATAAACGCCTCTTTATTATTTCCTTTGTGATCGACGCTGTTCTTACCTCCGCACATAAGCATACAAACAAACAGACAAGCACACGCATGCATAACCCCCCCCCCCTCCTCCTTCACAAACTCGAGTAAAGAAGAACCAGTAATTATGAGATGAGTCATGATCAGAGGCGAATTCCCGCAGCCAATTCCTTCTCCTCACCCCCTTCCCTCCCAGGTAAGAAAACTATGAGAGAGAGAGAGAGAGAGAGAGAGAGAGAGAGAGAGAGAGAGAGAGAGAGAGAGAGAGAGAGAGAGAGAGAGAGAGAGAGAGAGGGAGAGAGAGGGAGAGAGAGGGAGAGAGAAAGAGAGAGAGGGGGAGAGAGAGAGAGAGAGAGAGGGGGAGAGAGAGAGAGAGAGAGAGAGAGAGAGAGAGAGAGAGAGAGAGAGAGAGAGAGAGAGAGAGAGAGAGAGAGAGAGGGAGAGAGAGAGAGAGAGAGAGAGAGAGAGAGAGAGAGAGAGAGAGAGAGAGAGAGAGAGAGAGAGAGAGAGGGAGAGAGGGAGAGAGGGAGAGAGGGAGAGGGAGAGAAAGAGAGAGAGAGAGAGAGAGAGAGAGAGAGAGAGAGATAGAGAGAGAGAGAGAGAGAGAGAGAGAGAGAGAGAGAGAGAGAAATAAGATTTAAAAACTATAAATGGGGTTGGTATTAGTCGACCAGCGCTGGAAGTGGAACCAATTTACGGTAAAAATCCCAGCAGAAATTATGATTACAGGTTACGAGTCATATTAACTCCAGGTTCAAGGCTTAAAATAATCAGAGCTGGAACAAGACTTCGCAGACACTCGTCAACGAAACTCACAGTCGCAGACACTCAGGCACTTACACACTTACTTGCCACTCGCAAACCGAGACACTTAAGACAGTTGCCACTTGCAGCTGCAGACACAGGTCATTCGTGAGTCATTCGTCACTCGCCGCTCGCCCTCCGCACGTAACGCGAGCGATCCGCCACATCCGTCGCTCCCGCCACAACCTCACAACCGCACCACAACCGCACCACAGCCCCCAACCCGAACCCGCGCCCTCGCCTCGTTCGGGTCTCGGCGCCGTCCTTTCCTTTCGTGCTTTCCTGAAGGCCTCGCTTGGGATCTTGCTACTGCATGTGCTCTAAATGTCAATAATCGTGGTGAATGGTTATGGGCATTGTGATGAGGGTGGTGATAATGGCAGCGATGATAATGGCAATAGAAATAATTCCCAATTTTGTCCATTATACCATCAGCCCCGGGGCTGCCGGCACCATTAGCACCATACCATGGCCAACCCTTAAAAGCAACTATTACCGTTTCCTCTACAATCACACACAACAACACCCACGGCTCAATCTACTCTCATAAAATAATTTCCATTCCTTTCATTCTTCTACTTTATCATTTTATCCTCCTGCCCCCCCCCCCCTTCTCTCTCTCTCTCTCTCTCTCTCTCTCTCTCTCTCTCTCTCTCTCTCTCTCTCTCTCTCTCTCCAGTTAGCCAAGAAGACAAAATGGGAAAAAAACCGAACAGACTAAAAAAAGAAAACGGAGAAAGGGAGAAACGAGAAAAAACCATACGAAAGGGAGAAAAGGGCATTTGCGACGGACACCCTAATAACAGGTATCGCCTCCCCACTCCCCTGTGATACATCGCCCCTCGCAAGCGTCACAGACTTCGGCGCGTAATCCGTGGCCTCCGTCATTAATTTCTCTCTCGCCATCTCATCAAAGAACGGATCATTATCGAATGTTTCGTTCATTTAGTTCTTTTGTCGCTTAAGACCGCGGCTGCAATTCGCTCTCTCGTAAACAATGCGTTCAATTACCCAGCGCTGCCATTGGCGACGCTGTTTCGAGGCTCACGGGCTAATTATCCTGTGAATAAATACACCTGAGCGGCAGGAGAAGGAAGAAAGAATGCAGTTATATATATATATATATATATATATATATATACATACACACACATATACATAGATACATACACACATACACTGGCACATATGTAGATTTTCACATCCATATACATATATTAATGGGTACCTGCTAATTTGTCTCCCACAACTGCGTGTCATCCAATCACATCAGTCTTTGAAAATCGCCCCTAAAATGGTCCTCCAACAATCCTACTTCCTAACCTGCTCCCCCTCATCAACCACTCCCTACCCCCAACACCCCCCAACCACTCCCTACTCCCAACACTCCCCTTCGCCTCCTCCCCCAACACACGCTCCCACACCCACAGCTGCTCCTCAAGGAATGCCTCGACAAATGACATGATTCGGGCTTCGGAGTGGCTGGGCAATCACTCCGCCAGGCTTCTCTTGAACGCTGCTTAAAAAGATTCCACGCGAAAATTGGCCTTCTCCTCTTACTCGTCTGATAAAACGCAGCGCCGAGAGAAACTGCATAATGCGCTGGCATATCACGAGAGAATTGGATGATGATCATAATTGTCATGAATTTTTCTCCGTTTTCTTCCTCGGAATTATGTGAAGTTATTTTAGGAAAAGGAGAAAATAAGCGAATTTCTAAAAAATGAGCAGAAAAATCGGAATATATCTACCATTGACAAAAAACGTGACAAGGGAAAAGTGAGAAAAACACGTGGTATTAAGAACGAAGCAACAAACTGCATATATAAATACATAACTACATTTTCACATTCTACGCATAACAATTCAATAAAATGTCTTCTCTCGCCATGATGTGACTCCTTATCTATCTACATTAGGCCTACCTCCGCTATCTGAGGCAAAATTTACCCATTCAATCTCCATTTACCCCCCAAATCATCGCATTATCAGACAATGGCAAATGCTTCCTTGATTACGCACCTCGCCCAATCAACCACTTAACCCGGCAACAAGCCCTAACAAGTCCCGTTATGAATCAATCACGTCTAATAATAAAGGAGAAACAACGCCATATTCCGGCCCAGCACTTCCGCGCCACCAGGAACGCCCGTACACCAAGGCAAGTAACGCGCCCCTTTCACTCAACGACAGCAACGAAACATTAGATAGAATTCCCGAGACATAACAAAACGAAAAATGTTTCTGCATGACGAGTCCCGTGCCTGTCACGAAGTGGCTTCCTTGTCCCAATATCGCTCATCTCCGCGTCAACCATTATCCCATTATCCAACGGCTGTCAAGATTAGTCTCGCCAACCAAGGCATCAACGCACGCGAGGAGGAGGGAGGGACGGGCGCGCTTTTTGCTCCCTCGTGGCCGGGTGTGTCTTTATCATGCACATATACAAATATACAGAAATATGCAAATTTGCACATGCTTTTGCACATACACAAAAACAAACAAACAAAGACGAAATACGTAAGCACATGGATAAATTTAACACACAAGTATGTGTGTGTGTGTGTGTGTGTGTGTGTGTGTGTGTGTGTGTGTGTGTGTGTGTGTGTGTGTGTGTGTGTGTGTGTGTGTGTGCGTGCGTGCGTGCGTGTGTGTGTGTGTGCATACATAGACAAAAATAAAGATAGAGCAAACACTCGCACCTACACATACAGCTATATCTTTAAGACATCATTCAAATAATACTGACATTTGTATTTGTTTCGGCATCAATATCCACCATTAGATTATAATAATATATGTCAGACCTATTTTTTGTGGTGATAACAAATTCAGAAATAAAAATGGTGTGTTCTTACTGTCCAGTGGTTAACAAGTATTGCAAAGCAATGTTTTGATTTGTGTAACGAGGTTCTAGCAAGCATTCGTTGACAGAATAGCAGTATTACGTAGGCTTATTAGATCTGAGCTAATCACATATGTCACGAAAGTAATAAACTTCTTTAAAAGCTACTCCACATTGAATATCTAAACATACATTCTTTTAAAAATCCATTCATTTAAGGAAATCATCCAAATACATTTGCGCCATTACAGGAAACGATAAGTAGAAAAGGCGCCCTAATTGGCAACTGTCTTATCTATGGGCCATTTCAGGTCGGATATCTGTCCTTGCTGTTATCAAGAATATCTGAAGTGAGGTCTCTTTCCCTGGCAACATGATGCTGAGACGGTGAAGTTACCCTAATGGAATTCTGGGTTGATTACAATCATGAACTAACGACCATTCCGGGAGCCAAATACAACTTGTGAGCCGATACTTTGTTTTAACAGTATTATCAAATGCATCGGGAATATCTAGCGCACGCTGATCTTATCAAACAAAATGAGTTAGAAGTGACAGAGAGAATATTTCATTTGAAAATGCATTTATCTTTAATAGCCACTGTTACTTCTTCAAATTGTTCTCTTGTCTTTTGCAGGTACGTTCGACTCTTCAGAGGAGTGGGGAAGGTCGTCAACATGATCATCACATAGCTTTTTCCAACTCCAAGATCCATGTTTATGGTGTCATATAAACAGAACAAAGGAGAGACGCCTCGGTGGAAAAAAGGGTAAATGTGGCCCTTCTCGTCCGCCTCGCATCGCCCCGACGATGGCCACTGCCGAGTTTATGACGCCCTGGTCATTCTGCGCTCGGCCGGCAGACTTTCCTGCTTCGCTATCGATACACCATCAATGATTCGTTCGCGTCTCTGTTAAGGTGCGAATAGTATGCATTGTTTGGTAGTCATATTACGCAAAGGGTGTTGTTTCGTTCTGGTTGTCTTCACTACCAAAGAATTTATATTAACATGGGAGTTGAAGTAAATCATTAATATTTTCATTGAGTATCATCCGTTTACCTGCTAATCATCACGGGTTTTCCTAATCATAGGCCAATAACGCCCTAATACATTATTGGTGAACAGATCAAGAAACCGATCAACGGATCACCAATAAACTCAAGGAGACAAGGGCTTTTAGTAAGACAAAAGAAAAGCCATGAAAAATGTATGAAGAAGGTGGATGTCCAGGTAGAAATGGTCACCTGTCAGGAGAACTGACCACCACGAGCCTGGCTGACACTCTGCCCGGGATCATTACCAGGGGTTGAGTGGGGTTCCTCGCCCCTCCCCCCCCATCCCTTCCATCCCCCACTTTCTCGCCAGTTACCAAGCAAGGCCTAACGACTGCCTTCCTCCTTGGCCTCCTCCTCGCTCCTCCTCCCTATCCCGTAGCCGCTATCACTGTCTCCGTCAGCAGGTAGCTCAGTCACTTGTCTCTGAGATCTTTATTCATCTTTTTTTTTCCTTCGGTGTCTTGATATGGGCAGCTTAGGAAAGCCCCCGAAACGCATCTATGGCCTTCCTTCGGACCATAAAAAAGCGAAAGCGAAATTTACAATTCGAAAAGGCCTCTCCGCCTTCGCCTGCGCCTCCGAACATTCCTCGTTTCCGTATTCAGAAGGCCAGGTGGTGCAGCAGGTCCCCCACGCCCCCTCCCACCGACACCCTCCCGACAACACCAGCTTGGCTCACACACTCCCGATGGCCTTCGGAGCCTTCCATGCCCCCTGCCCTTTGTGCGACGTGTGTGCCGAGCCCTGCTGGAGTACTATGTAGTGTTTGTTTTGTACTGCCTGTTGTACGTGCCTGCATATTCTAGTCATCACCGCGCCACTCTCTCCGAATAGAAATGATCTCTACTGCACACAAAGCTTAACGAATTGAGTACACTGCATCTTCTTACATTGTAACTTGGGTAACCATTTATATTTTTGCAATTCATTCAACTAAATTTTGGGTGTACTTCCGAGTAACTGTACTTCAAAAGAAGACACCCGAAAAAACAACAGCGTAATGCTTAAAAGGCCGAGTGCGTGAGCGGGAACGACGAGGACCGAGAAGCCGCCTCGCCAACCACATGGTCAGCGCTACATTTCACGTCATTCCCATTCCGCATGTCTTTTTTATCGGGAGGAGCGACCACAAGACATATTTCTGGAGAAGGCAATCGATACATCAGCGAACGAGTGATTCATGAACGCAAGTCGGACCTTCAGACCCCATCCCACCTTTCCTTTCCGGAGGCCTGTCGCTGTTGCGCAGAAGGCTCGGGGTCTACGACTGGAATCTTGACTTTCCTTATCGTTGCTTCAATCTTAAAAGGATTAGATATCATTTTTTTTTCTCTCCCTCCCTCTCCCGGTTGGCAGCCGCCTTTTCCTTTCCTATAGACATCCCTGACCGACCAGCGCTTCCCTGTCCTTGATCAGACGGCAGATAACGGCCGCCGCGTCAGGTAGAGCCACGCGGCGGCACTTACCTTCATCCAATCCCACAGGGGCAGGGACACATTCCGTTCCTCCTCCCAGTCGCCGGGACTCACGACGTGGGTAGTAAATCTGCGACGCGGCGTGTCCTCATGCTGGTGGTGCCCCATGCCACGCGCCTGGCTGTGCCCGGAATCCACTGGCCGGGGTGTCCTCTGCAGCTGTGGCAACTGTGGCACTGGCTCCTCGGGGGTACTGTGTTGGCGCCTGCGGTGGAAGGAGTAGCTGCCTTCCCTGCGGCCGAGCACGCCGCCCCCGCCGCCGAGGAAGCTGAAGGCCCCGCCGATGCGACTCCCGCGGGCGCCCGCATTTCGGCTGAGCGCTGCGCCCGCGCCCGAGAAGAGCCCGTCGAACAAGCCTCCGCCTTCGCGCTCCTTGGCCTTCTTCCGTTTCAGGGCTCGCAGGTTGGGCAGCGTCTGGTAGCGCCTCTGGTTCGACATGATTATCTCTTCACTCGACGCCGCGCCCTCGTCGATGCAGAATGTCCACTTGTTTCTCCTTTAAAAGGTCATGGCATGTCAGCAGGAGGTCGTGGCCGTTACACCACTGCGCGCACCTTGCCTCCCATGCCCGTTACTACACACATATGTCACCCCGGATGCCACGGCCGTAAACGGGGCACTGTGTACACTGCATCTCTTGTTCAGTTCTCCGCGTGAATGTTCAACTGCACGTGCAATGAACGTAACTTTTTTTTAGCTTTCAATCGTGTTTTCCCACGCTTGGGCTATGCCAAGCTAAAACACTTTAGTTACAAACAACAATAAGTATCCAGATTCACTAAGTTGCATATGATTCTATGGAATCCAAACAAGTAATGCTCAGATCCACTTTAAAACAAATATTAATTTTCTCACTTTATTGGCTTGCGTTTTGATATTTTCTTTCATTTCAAGTCAATGTGAAATTACTATAGACTGTTCACGTCTGCACTTCCACTGCCAATAAGCTATCCTCCACATTTCAAGTTTCACTATATCTTTCCACTAACTGTTACACTATCACCAGTCTCTCGCAGTCACCTTGCCTTCACGACGGTATACCCGCAGTCACACAACTTCCTTCCCGCCTCTCGCACATGACAGTTGGTCGCGAACTGTTGCGTCGACGCGTCCCCCACACCATCACACAAGGACTTGCCACCGCGCTCCCACCTACGCTATTATTTTCTTCAGGGTATCTAGACTTCCGTGTGGTTTACTCGCTAGAGTTTTCATGGCTGTATGGTTAATTTTAGTATGGTTATGTCTAGCAATGTCAAGGATGCGTGTATATGGTACAAAATAATAGGGAGAGTTGTAGATTCCAGCGACATCTGCCAAGGACCCATTGAGTTTCCATTGAGGGCGGGAAAGATTATCCAAATCATTGTTGATAACTTTATATGATACCTTTCAACTCTCCATAGACGATAAAGTATTCCAAGAACCATTTGAACATCCTAAATACCCAAGCTCAGTGCTCTTTATCAATAAAAAAGAAGAGTGAACGTGAGAGAAAGAGAGAGTGCGTCTGCCGAGTAGGGAGAGGATGGAGACGGCGGCCCAGCACGAACCGCCACCGTCGTAATATGTTCCTTCCGCTCCTGTTGTCCGGTGCTGACGACCTGTGCCCTCTTTATGCTCATTTACAGTCATACTGGATTAACAACGAAAGTGTTTTCCCGCTGCGGTGTAGGGCGAAACACCCAGTGTTCTCACGACGCGAGCATTGCAGTCACGCCATGCCGGTCTATGGGCGGCGGTAGTGAAACACGGGAAGCAGATAGGTCATAATGTTTTCAAATCGGTATGTGGAATTGGGAATGATTTGACGAACAAAAGAACTGTCAAGGGCAGAGGACACATTCAACAAA
>NC_061853.1:34139464-34149464 GCF_019202785.1 Penaeus chinensis
TCTTGGCATTTATCGGAGGTTGCGACACGGCGCGCCATACACCCCCTTCAAAGACACCTATTAGCGCGTCGCAAATGATTGTATGTGAATCCGAGCCGTGGCGCTCCCACGTGTAATGCCTCTGTTTTTCGCAGCTACGGTAAACTCGGTCATCGAAAAACCTTGAATGATCGCGCAAGTTCCACTTTTAAAAGTTGTAACGTAACGGAGTCACAAATCCTGGAGACGCTCTACCGTAACTTATTACGACGAGGGGAGGGTATTTGCTCGTCGCTTGTTATCTACGCCATCGTCACGTTGAGTGCGTGTGGGAGCTGAGGGGGGGGGGGTGATTGGGAGGGGTGGAGGGATTTTACCGATATTATCACAACTTATTTTCACGCCCAAGAAGGAGAGGGGCGTCGTCAGGACTTCCATGGAGGAATCGTACATGTTTGTAACAAAAGGGTATACAACCATAATCTTTCTGATGTCTGATAAGCTTCCCCACAAATCCCGAATCCAGCTAGAATTACCTGAATTACCTAATTTTCCAAATTGGTTAGACCAATTCGACCAATAAAAACCGATCTAACAACGCAGAGCGTGGCGAGAACGGAATCCTAACACAAAAAAGTGAGGGAAAATTATCGTCGAAACACAATCGTATCTGTCCTTCATCACAATGGCCTAAAGACATCATCATAAGAGCTCCTTGAACGATGCACTTTCACCACTTAAACGTGCATCGAGGAAGCTTTGCCCGAAGGCCTAACCAAAATACACACTCGAGTTTTGTTGAGCAACAGGCAAACTTTCGGAAATGCAAGTTTCTATATCCTTTCAACAAGAATACAAAATTATAAAAGGAGAGAGAGAGAGAGAGAGAGAGAGAGAGAGAGTGAAAGAGAGAGAGAGAGAGAGAGAGAGAGAGAGAGAGAGAGAGAGAGAGAGAGAGAGAGAGAGAGAGAGAAAGAGAGAGAGAGAGAGAGAGAGAGAGAGTTATGGGGGAAGAAAAGCGTAAAATAACGCTAATTAATATCATCTTCACCGCAACAACACACAATATCTACATTTTAAAATTTTCAAGGTATAACTTATGGCCACAGTAGGGGGCTTTTAAATACCAAATTAACTTTCTACTGCAGAGCATCAATCAGCTACCACGACCCTGCTAATAATCTTTATTCCCAGACTTTCAAAATATAGAAATACGACTCTATTTTTTCGCCCTTTCGAACTGCATTTGATATAATTCCATTTGACTTTTTTCTCTTCCGTGGTTATACTAAAGATCGAATAACCGTAGCCATAAGACGGTGTGGTAATTGCATCTCTGCAACCATTAGCAATATCGTTTCATCACTGAGACAGAAGATAAAAAAACAAACAAAAAAGAAGGGGTAGACACGAACAGAAAAGGAAGAAGAAAAAAGAGAGAGAAAATAGAGAAAAAGGAGAAAACAAAGAAGGCAACGAAAAAAGAGGAGAAAGGGACAGGAATAATAGCAAAAAACGAAAGAGCAAAAGAATCGAGTGAAAGCAAAGGGAGTAAAAGAAAGAAAGAAAGAAAAAAAAAAGAAGAAGAAGGTGACCCCTTGAAAGGAGGAGAAAAGGACAGTAGAAAAGAAAACGAAAGGCATAGAAAAAAGGAGAAAAGAAGACAGAGAAGAAAGATTCACGCCCGAGCCAGGGTCAATCCGAAGAAACCACTCCAGCACGATGTCACGATCAACCTCCACTTAGTGCCGGAATTATGATAATCTGACCCGCGTCTTCAGAGACTTTCACTATCACCCTCCAGCCGGGTTACCGTGACATTCAAGTGGAGAGGCCTACGAGGAACAGCTCGTTCCCTTCCGTCATCGAGGGTCACGTGGGAGAGCGAATGGATCCTGAAGTTTTTTATTTTTTATTATTAGTTTTTTTAAATTATTTTCTGCCGAACTATCCCGATATCTCCGTAGAGGTGTGTGGCAATGAACATTAGACTCGCCGATTCATTTTTTTTTACGAGTCAGATAATCGTTGGCAATTACTCTTAACAACTTTTCCTCGCCGCAGTGTACGTCACAGCGTATCGTTATTAGATTGAAATTCACTCGTAACAGAAGCGTGACGTCTTGCTGGTGAACGACCACAATCGTCACTCCGTTGACCACAGCAGAAGCCATTATGAAAAAAGACCTGTCAGATGGAACGATAGAAATAATATATAAATCACAAATGAAAATGCCACTACTCACTCCTTCCGTCTTCTGCCTGATGACATTACACAGATTTCGTAATAAGATGATGTATGACTGTACATGGATTTAGCTATAAGGTGTGTGTAAGAAAGCAGGTGATTGTTATAATGTTACTGTGGACCTCAAGAACGTCAACACAATAAATACATGAAGCCAAGACGCTATTATTCTGAGCCCACAATCACCACACTGACCAAACAATCAACAATCACCAATCACCGACGTCAGTGCTAATCACGTCCACCTGTAATTTTTTTCACTGCTCCCCCCTCTCTCTCCTTCATTCTTTCTTTCATTCATTCTTTCCCGCTGTTTCTCTCTCTCTCTCTCTCTCTCTCTCTCTCTCTCTCTCTCTCTCTCTCTCTCTCTCTCTCTCTCTCTCTCTCTCTCTCTCTCTCTCTCTCTCTCACTTTCCTTACTTCTTTCTTTATCTCTGTCTCTGACTGTCTCTCTTTTGAAAGCCCTTCAGTGCACAATAGGTATCAAGAAAAGACGAAAGAACATAAAGACGAATGCTAGAAGGAAGAAGAGCAAGAAGGCGAAGAAGGAGAAGGCGGGAGGGCGAGAGAGACGGAGGACAGAGGGACCGGCCGCCCGCAGAGTCCGAAATCACACTCATTTAACATCTTATTATTTGGGCTTATCTCCCGCGCCCGCGCTCTGCCCCCGCGCTGCTGCCATTTCCCAGAAGTCCCTTATCTTAATGCACATCTAAATCTCAAGATATATTTTGTTTCTCTTGTCGGAGATCTAATCGGAGTCAATGATCAGGATGACCGATGGGAATTATAAAGAATGTAATATGTAAATGCAATTAATTGCGAGTCATCTTGATAATTAATAGTAAGCTATCAAGAAGTTCAGCACGGGTGTATATAAATTTGTCTGTATCTTATAAGTTTAGTATGCCATGTAATACAATATCTTGTTTATCTTTCTCCTCATAAGCTACACGGCAGCGAGTATAAAAAAAATATTGTTGGTATATTTATTTCCATCTGTGTAGACTTCGATGCACGTAGTTGTTTATATTCTTGTTTGCGATTTACTGTTTTTATGGGTGTGAATATATGTGTAAATATGTGTAGGTATAACTGCGAATAAATAATGGATCCGTTACTCTCTCTCTCTCCATTCCTATATGCATAAATCATAAAAGAGACCATTAGACTCACCCATCCCCATCAGAAGTCGAACTCAGGAACAAAGGCACAGAGAGAGAGAGATAGAGAAAGAAAGAGAGAGAGAGAGAGAGAGAGAGAGAGAGAGAGAGAGAGAGAGAGAGAGAGAGAGAGAGAGAGAGAGAGAGAGAGAGAGAGAGAGAGAGAGAGAGAAAACAAAAATGACTTTCACGTAATCCCTGGAAGAATGCATCGCAGCGGGAAGGTCGTCGGAACTCGGCGCCTCCCGCGGCGGGTGAAAGTTTTCCCTCCCGAGCAATTTTCCGCCGCGCCGCCATTACTCACACTTACCGCCGGTTATGTCGACACCTATTTAGTGTCCGTCGCTCTCTTTCTCCCTCTGCTTTTCCTCTTTCCCTTCCTTTCTCTTCTTCTGCTCCTTCATTTCTCCCTTTTCTTTTTCTTCTCCTCCTCCTCCTCCTCCTCCTCCTCCTCCTCCTCCTCCTCCTCCTCCTCCTCCTCCTCCTCCTCCTCCTCCTTCTTCTCCACCACCTCCTCGTTCTTGGCACCGTCGCAGATGCGCGTGGCTCTCGCTGAGCTGTGTAGGTGTTCCCAGGGTGGGTGATGGTGGGTTGAAGGTGGGCTTGGCGTGGGTCAGCGTGGGCGGAAGGGGTTCGTCTAGGGTGGTTTAGGGGGCGAGGGGTGAGGGTGTGGGGTTTGTCTAATCTATTTTTAATGCTGGTGTGTTATTACAAGCGTTACTTCTGTTACTACTGCTACTAACAAGAGTAACACTAAAAGTATTGACAATGGCAATGTTAACCTTCACAAAAAATATTCCAATAACAATAGTAAGAAGAACATCCCTGAACATTAATTTGTTTAGCTGGCACTGGCAGACTCACAAGTTTCTAAACAATTGAAAATCTTCCTTCCTGGTCATAATTACGCGCTCTCATTTCTTGAACAAATTTCTGCAGAATTAGTGTTTCTCATCGAACGCAGACGTTTGAGGTTTTCTTATTAGATTTTTTCCATTAACATTTTCCTTAACTTGCTTCCAACCTTCACTTTACTTTTGTTTCGTTTACAGGCGGTTATCTCCAATCCCTGGTTTGATTATAACAAGCCATCTTGAATGTGTTATTGGAAAATTCTAAACAAGACTCCTCTTTCCACGAAAAAACAGGCATCATTACTAATCAAATTTCTCTCATCGATTTTAAAGAAAGTCAAAACTCAACATAAACATAAAAAAACTGAACCACAAATTACACAACGCACCCATCATGACGTGAGCATGACACTGATAACACTAAAATTGAATCAAAAGGCTTCGCGGCCCAACTTAACCTCGTTACATTAAATGCTCACTTAGGCCTCCGACGCAAATGTCCCTGTCATTAGCCTAATGAACGCTTCTTGATAAGGACTACGCCTCGACATTTCATTTTTCAAAGCGCCGTTACGGGATTTTTTTCTTTCTCTCCCCTTTTCTTTCTCTTTGATTTCACCTTTTCTTTCTTCTCGACGGGTTTCTTTAGCTCTCGGACTGTTTAGAGCTGATGGTTTACTTACATAAAAATAACACACACACACAATATTCTCATATATATATATATATATATATATATATATATATATATATATCTGTGTGTGTGGGTGTGTGTGTGAGATACAAAATAGATAGATAGATAGGTAGATAGATAGATAGATAGATAGAGACATAGATACAGAGATAGATATGGATATAGACATAGATATGCATGGAATCATATAATATATATATATATATATATTTTTAATATATATGTATATCTAATATACATATATTTTCAATATATATATATTTAATATATATATATATATAAATATATTTAATACATATATAATATATATTTGTGTGTGTGTGTGTGTGTGTGTGTGTGTGTGTGTGTGTGTGTGTGTGTGTGTGTGTGTGTGTGTGTGTGTGTGTGTGTGTGTGTGCATATGTATATATGTATGTATGTATGTATGTATGTATGTATGTATGTATGTATGTATGTATGTATGTATGTATGTATGTATGTATGTATGTATGTATGTATGGATGGATGGATGTATGTATGCATGTATGACCAATCTAGCTCACCACATCGCCACATGCATATGCAAACACAGGCACGCATCGAATGCATGCACATAACGTATTGCAATAAAGTATTTAAAAGAATAATGAGATGCTGCTAACGACCTCGATAATTCTAATATCGATAATTGAGACGATAACCGGCAGGGCAAAAATGATCAACATTAAGCCGTCGCTGATTAAGCCGGCGATAACAAGCAGTCCTCAGAGGCCGTCCATTCCAGCACTCCGGCCTCGGCAGACTCAAGGGGCCAAGTTTGATCATCCGTGACTGAGGAGACCCCCCTATCCCCCTCCTCTTCTCCCCGGTTTCCCCCGTCCTCTCTCCCTCTCCCCACTCGCCTTCTCTCTTCCTATCCCCCTCTTTCTCTTCCCACTCCTTTTCCCTCGCCCCTTCTCGCTCTCACTCCCTCTTCCCCTCTCTTCTCCTTATCCTCCCTCGCCCCTTCTCCCTCTCTCTCCCTCTTCCCCTCTCTTCTCCTTATTTTCCCCCGCCCCTTCTCCCTCCCTCTCCCTCTTCCCCTCTCTTCTCCTTATTCTCCCTCGCCCCTTCTCCCTCTCTCTCCCTCTTCCCCCCTCTTCTCCTTATCCTCCCTCGCCCCTTCTTCCTCTCTCTCCCTCCCCCCTTCTCTTCTCCTTATCCTCCCTCGCCCCTTCTTCCTCTCTCTCCCTCCCCCCCTTCTCTTCTCCTTATCCTCCCTCGCCCCTTCTCCCTCTCTCCCCTTTCTTCCTTACGGTCTGACGGCTCTCTCGGCAGGTGTGTTAACATACCTGCACCGTAACACTAATAAGACGAAACGGAATTAAACGAGACGGCGTTCCTTCCCAAAACGTTTCATTATTTCGGTCTTTCGAAGGATGAGAAAAAAAGAATCTGCATATATGAAAATTTATGAAACGTTGCATAAAGAATCTGCCCGCAGCGTCTTCTCAAGCAAACGAAGACCTTAATATTATTGCGAGTAAGCCGTCCATTTCTTCTCCCTTTTTTCACCCACCATTCCAATTATTAACCCCCCCCCTCCCCTCCAAGAAGAAGAAGAAGAAGAAAAAAAAACCCCATAAAACTCCACCGCCTCATCATCTTCGCATTATTCACGTCCGTCACCAAGGAGAAGACAACACGAAATATGCAAAACAGGATAATCAAAAAGCATCGAAACGTGAAATCCCGCGAGTTAGATGAAGGGGCAGGTGGGCACAGCCAGGCCTTCGCGACCCACGAGCTCCACCAAGATATTTTTGCAGAGTTATTTTTTTCTTCATAAGACACGGGAATGCTGCTACACTAGGCGCTGGATGTGCTGAATGCCTTATCTCAAAAGGAGTCTAGATGTCACCTTAATCGCCAGAACAATAGCCCTGAAAATACCGACGATTTGGTCAGGGTCACTTGAATAATGAGGCTTTAATATTCATAATCAGTGACTCTGTATTCATCTATGTATTTAACATAATTATTATGATTTTGTAAATTCTTTTTACGGCCAGATATAATGACGTATCCGAGAGTCTGCCGTTATGTACAAGTGCTCTGTACACTCGGAGAAACCATCTGGCCCGCCACCAAAGAAACAATTATAACACAAACCGATAAAAAAGAGGTTGCGGCAGGGTGGCAGGGCGGCAGGGCATCCAGGTCCCCGAGGGTGGCATGGAGGCCTTTCCGTGCCCACATGGCTAGATGATGTATCACACAACGGTCTTGTACCCTGCCGGCCTAGGGGGTATGGGGGGGGGAGAAAGAGAGGGGGAGGAGGAAGGAGGGGGAGGTCGGGAGCAGGGGGTATGAAGGGAGGGAGGGAGGGAGGGGAGAAGGTCGGGAACAGGGGGTGTGAAGGGAGCGGGGGCAGGGAGGGAGAGAAGGTCGGGATCTGGGGGAGGGAAGGTGGTAGGACAGGGAGGGGAAAAGGCAGGGAGTTGAGGGCTGGGGGGGAGGGGAGCAGCGATGAAACTGAGGTCGTTGGCGATGCGAGTGTTTGGTTTGTTTCTGGGCGGGGAGGTCGTGGCAGTGGGAGGCGTAGGTGGGTACATGGGCAGAGGATTAGAAGGTGGAGACGAAGAGGAGATGAGGCGTTTAGGTGGAAGGGGTAGTAAGTTGATGTAGGCCATGGGTGTGTTGGGGAGAAGGGGAAGCGGAGGGTTGGGTTGGTGGGGAGGAAAGGGAAGGGGTGAGTTGGAGAGGGGAGGCGTAGAGGGCAAGTGTTGGCGGGGGAAGCTTAAGGATGAATTGAAGAAGGGAAGGTAGGGGTTGAGTTGGGTAAGGGGGTAGGGCAGAATCGAGTCACTGGGAAATATGGGCCTGGTAAATTTGTTAACGCTGGGTGATAACGCAGAGATTTATAGCCAACATATGAGCATAAGCATGCGCAAGGGATAGCGAGAGCGGGCGGTGTGGCTCAGGGAAGAAGTACAGTGTGTGTGTGTGTGTGTGTGTGTGTGTGTGTGTGTGTGTGTGTGTGTGTGTGTGTGTGTGTGTGTGTGTGTGTGTGTGTGTGTGTGTGTGCGCGCGTGCGCGCGCGCGATAAGAATGAAGGGTGGCTATAATTGCATGAAGCGGGTACTAAGGGCATGATGGGGTAAAACTATCGGGGTTTTGAGTGTCAATGATTGAAAAGGTGAGCGAGTGAGTGTGAGTGAATACGAGGCTGAATCATTGAGTGTGAGTATAAGTATGTGTGTTTATAGAATGGGGGAGGAGCGTATATGCATATAGAATACGGATTTATGAAGAAATAAACTGACCACTGACAACTAATGCATGTGTTCGAATGCTAATGATGGGTAAACACTAGTGGGTGATGAAGTATGAGATGGACCATCAAATAAAGTAGAAAAAAGAAAACACCTGAGATGACAGATAAGACGCCACGAAACAGCGATAGCACGCTGAGGGGCTGATTGATGAAGCGTAATCTGATGAAAGCTTCCCGGTGAGGAGGCATTGGAAAAGGAAAATTAGAAGAGAAAATATTGGTCTTAAGTATTATTACGGTCTTCATTTCGCAGTTTGTTGTCAATTTCGGAAGTCGATTTATCATTATTTTTGCCTATAAGTTCCCTTACAGTTCCATGACCCCATGACGTATACGGTATTCAGTAAAGAAAAAAAAATGTGAATAAATTAGCAATACGATATGTTATACAAAAGAGAGAAAAAAAGAACGAACGAAAGGAAGAAAACAGTGAAAGAGGCGCAATAAACACTGATAAAATGGTAGCAAAGGAGCCACACTCTACGCGATGCTGGAAGAGATAAAGAAGACATATTGATGGGAATGGGCGGCGGTGGGCTAGTTAAACGCCCACCTCCCCACTTCCCGCCCTCAACCCGTCCCTGCCTGGCCCACGGGACACCCACAATATTATCCACTGTTTGTAGTCATGGCGCGCCCCTGCCTCGAATGTGGAGTGTTAAGCGGGGGATGGGGGTAGGGGGGTCGGAAGGGTTGGGGAGAGGGGAGGGGGGGTGCGGAGGAAGGAGGGGGACGAGCGGAGAGAAAAGGGGGGAGGGGGCGGGAGTGGGGGGAAGGGTATTGGTGCAATGAAGAGAAACACTGACCATTTTTTTTCCAGGGAACACTGTTCGTTGACCTTCCCAGCGATAAATCAATGTGTATATAACCACTGACATGAGTAAATTACATAACTTTACAAAAAAAAAAAAAAAAAAGTAAATGCAACTCCAATGGCAGCACGAACACATCTACGCTTTCTCTCATCAAAAAGAAAGAAAAAAAAAAAAGCAAATCAAATAAAAGAAAAAACAATAAAAAAAAAACAATGTCCTTCTTTCAACGTCCGTTACGGCCTACTCTCCCTTCGTACGCAACGGCCGCACGTCTGACTCGGCCTACTCGCAGCCTACCCGTAGCCCGGCCTAGCACGCAGCCGCCGTTAAGCCCCGTCAAAAGTATTTCCTCTCACGGATTTCTGTTGCATTAACCGACTCCCTCAACCTCGGCGCGAGAGAGGGAGGGAGGGACGAGTAGATGGCGCTTTGCCAACAGCTTCATCGCACGACCGCAAATATGCGTATTTTATGATATGTTCGACGTTGTGATGAGATGGCGGAGGGATTCGGGAGAAATGAGGCAGACGAGGGAGACTGATTGGAGATTACGAGGGAGTGGGAGTGGGAGTGTGTGTGTGTGTGTGTGTGTGTGTGTGTGTGTGAGAGAGAGAGAGAGAGAGAGAGAGAGAGAGAGAGAGAGAGAGAGAGAGAGAGAGAGAGAGAGAGAGAGAGAGAGAGAGAGAGAAAGAGAGCATCTCCTCTGATCCAATGACCTTTGAAGCTAAATGGTCCAAACAAAATTATCATATCTTTACAGCGTACACCATCCTAATGCATATAAGAAGCTAATTATGTAAATAGGGCTTTTCACATCATTCGAATGTGTAACTTTTAGTGTAGAAAAAAATTACAAGCTGTTAGATTACATAAGATTTCTTTTCTCTCTAAAACACTATAACTAAAAGCCCTTACAGCGTTTCATTATACAACATAACTGACCTTTCTTACA